>NC_069500.1:113645159-113831927 GCF_027579735.1 Bombina bombina
GATAACGTAGGTGGCGGCGCTTTGCGGTCGGAAGATTAGGGGTTAATTATTTTAAGTAGCTGGCGGCGACGTTGTGGGGGGCAGGTTAGGGGTTAATAAATGTAATATAGGGGTCGGCGGGGTTAGGGGCAGCAGATTAGGGGTACATAAGTATAACGTAGGTGGCAGTCGGCAGATTAGGGGTTAAAAATTTTAATCGAGTGGCGGCGATGTGGGGGGACCTCGGTTTAGGGGTACATAGGTAGTTTATGGGTGTTAGTGTACTTTAGGGTACAGTAGTTAAGAGCTTTATGAACCGGCGTTAGCCAGAAAGCTCTTAACTCCTGCTATTTTCAGGCGGCTGGAGTTTTGTCGTTAGAGCTCTAACGCTCACTTCAGAAACGACTCTAAATACCGGCGTTAGAAAGATCCCATTGAAAAGATAGGATACGCAAATGGCGTAGGGGGATCTGCGGTATGGAAAAGTCGCGGCTGAAAAGTGAGCGTTAGACCCTTTAATCACTGACTCCAAATACCAGCGGGCGGCCAAAACCAGCGTTAGGAGCCTCTAACGCTGGTTTTGACGGCTACCGCCGAACTCCAAATCTAGGCCTCAGAATGGGGGGGACATAATATACTTACAAGAGACCAATTTCCCTTCGAAGTACAAACCTAAATGGTCTAGTCACCAATACCCCAATGCCTATTTTGCCTCAGGTCCTACAAAAAAATGGAGTGGAAATAATCTTTAATTCCAGAATGCCTTTTAAATTGCAGCAACAATATAAAGACCCGGAGGGCAGATACATTGTAATCACAGGCACATTATATGGTAGACCTTCCAGGGGTCATTCGCAAGATATTGGAGATGCAAATTGGTGTCTTATATTTAGGGGGCGTCTTTAACGCATCCCTGGATCCTTCTCTTGACACCTCCAATGGCATATCCAGCACTCCCCACAAGATCTTAAGATGTATGGCAGCCTCACTTGCTGAATTAGCGGTACATGATATCTGCCGCATTCACCACCCAACACTCAGAAATCACACTTTTTACTCACATCCACACAGGAAATACTCAAGGATAGACTTTTTGTTCACTGACACAATTGGTCTCACAATCACAAAAAGCAGCAATATACATGTGATCACCTGGTCTGATCATGCACCAGTTAGTTGCTCGATAGAGTGGCCTAACACCCCGATCACGCCATACAAGTGGAAACTTGATGACACCCTCCTGGACGACCAAGTGTTTAGCAACGAGGTCAAAAAAGCGTTGGATGAATTATTTTGCCTAAACGCAAACGAACATATAGAAAACACCAAAATATGGGAAGCACACAAGTGCACCATCAGAGGCCTCCTGATAAGCCGAAAAGCAAAACTGAATAGGTTAAGGAGGGAGCATTATAAGACGCTACTTTCACAGTTAGAGAACTCTGAAATGCTTCATAAAGCACATCCCCTGGACGAGGAAAAACTAAAGCTCTTGACCTCTTCCAGACAGGCCTTGCTGCAGTTTCTGCAGGAAGACCAACAAAAAAAGGCACTCATCATGAGGCAAATATATTTTGAACAGGGAGATAGGGCCGGGAAATTACTCGCTAGGGCTATAGCGAGGAAAAAACTGAAAGCGTATGTACATCACATGTTGGAAAGAGAGGGTAACATTCGAGCGGACGGGGGGGCAGTCGCAGAGATTTTTAGGACATACTACGAATCTCTATACGATTTTCAGCGCCATAAACCAGTGCCATTGCAGGAAGCTGATGAGATACAGGAATATCTTAATGGAGTTGTTCTGCCAAAACTTTTGGAGGAGGAGGCAGAAGCGTTGGATTCTCCCATTTCGGTAGAGGAAATCAAAAAGGCAATCAAGGATCTACCGTTGGGAAAAAGCCCTGGGCCGGATGGCTTCGGGCTTAAATATTATAATACATACAAGGAAACTCTTGCACCTGCAATGGCAACCATATTCAATTCGTTAGCCCAAATCTCCACCTTGCTAAGCACTATGCTAGAGGCTCACATAGCTGTAATTCCAAAACCTGGAAAGCCACAAGATAAACCTGAAAATGTCAGACCCATATCCCTATTGAATTCGGACGTAAAAATCCAAGCCAAAATCATGGCTAGTCGACTAAACAAATATCTACCAAATTTGATCTCAACCGACCAGGTGGGATTTGTTCCTGCATGTGAAGCAAGGGACAATACCCTGAAAATTCTGTAAATGATTACTCATGCTCAGATAAACAAAGCACCACTCTCCTTGGTCACAACCGATGCTGAGAAGGGGATTGATCGGGTTAGCTGGTCATTCATCCGGCACACGCTAGTAAAATTCGGATTTGGGCCTGATTTTATAAACCGAACAATGTCATTATATTCATCTCCAAATGCTAGGGTAAGAGTCAACGGAATGTTATCAAACACATTTCAGATAAAAAATGGAACCAGGCAAGGCTGCCCCCTCTCGCCGCTCTCATTTGCCCTCACCATTGAGGTCTTGGCGAGTAAAATCAGAGCTAATCTACGGATTAAAGGCTATTCAATAGGTAATGTAGAACACAAACTTTCTATGTACACTGACGATGTGCTGTTGACTGTCTCGGACTCGGTTAACTCATTAACGGAGGCTTTGTTGGAATTCTCAGTTTGGCAGGGTCTCCAACTTCCTCCTCAACCTGCTGAAATCCAAGATATTGAATATCACAGAGTCATCAGAGATATTCGATGCCCTCAGATCTAACTGCCCTATTAAAGTGGCTTCTCATCACATCAAATATCTAGGGATATTGGTCTCCCCCAACATAGCTGAAATCTCTGACCTTAACTATAAAACAATCAGAGATGATATTCTGAAGGACCTCTCTGATTGGAAAACAAAGACAATCTCATGGATGGGCTGAGTGGGGATAGTTAAGATGAATGTATTGCCAAGAGTGCTGTATGTGATGCAGACGGTCCCTTTGTCACCGACCACACAGTATATACAGCACATCCAGACAGCCATTGAGGCTTATATATGGAATGGGATAAGACCCAGAATCAGAAAGCACACAATCTATATACCCAGGGATAGGGGCGGACTGGGAGTTCCTCTTCTGAGAGAGTATCAAAGCGCCATCTCCCTGCAGAGATTGGTGGAGTGGAGTCAGGGAGCATGTAACAAGCATGGATACGAATGGATGGTGAAATAACCCAAAGAGGTAATGTGGGGGCATTGGCTTGGGTTTCTCCCAGCAACCGCCCAAAAATGATCTCACAATACCCCATGATTGCAGAAGTATTCCAGAGATGGAATGCCTTAATCAAGGAGGACTCATTTGTCTCCACAGTAGCATCACCAAACACTCCCATTTAGGATAACCAAGATTTGGGCATAATTTCCAACGTCTTGCAACATGATAAAATTAAAACTCAAGTAGAACTGGCAGAATGGGATTCGGCTATCTTTGCTTCATGATACAGAATAGCTCAGGTTGCGCATCTTCTCAATGGAGCAAAGGGGCTAATTCCGACACACTGGAAGAGCTTGCAGGCTCCAGATGTCCAAGAATGGAAACTGAAGGTATTTTACCTACTCAGACTGGAAAGGTATCATTATCTGAAAATTTGCAAATTAGCCACACACAAAATGATAACTTTGACATGGAAGGGGAAGGGACTTTAATCGTTATGCAGACTCAAATTTAAGAATGGAGGGTGGGGGGGAGGGGTTTTTTTTTTTTTACTTTTCCCCTTTTCTCTTTCTTCCTCAACTATCTATTTCTTTGCCTGTCTTTTCTGTATGTATTTACTCCTATATGGGAGGAAACATTAGGAGACAGGAAAAAATACCTCAGCTGTATGTGTTAAGCTGAGCATTGAAATCTAAGTAGTTATTCATAACCTGATGTTAAGTTCCTAAGTAATAGATTGTATGATGATAAGGACTATTAATATAAAAGGAAAACAACGAGAAAAGTAACTCGTTGTTGCAAGCTCAAAATTAATTGAACAAATAGAACTCATTTCTGAGGAGAAGAAAATGGAACTTATAAGTGCTAAGATAAAATGGATTTGGGTCGTTATTATTTCTGTACTAATGTATTGCAAATACGGTAGAATGTTTCATGTTGTCACCTTTCCTCAACAATAAAGCTTGTTTTGAGAAAAAAAAATATATAACAGAATTTCAAATACCCTAGGGTGTCTACTTTTAAAAAAATATATGGTTTGATGGGGTAAATTACATTGGCCGGCTTCAGAAATGTCCAAATAGGACATAGGTGCATGATGACAGATGTGAAAATTCCAAGTTGGAAAACTGGAATGCGCCCTCTAAAAATAAGGCCTTTTAGCCCCCAGAGAACCCGACAAAACTTTTCATGGGTGGTATCACTGTACTCAGGAGATATTGTTGAACACATACTGAGGTGTTTTTGTCAGTAACACATAACAGGAACTGAGAATCAATCCATGACTAAAGTACAATGTGTGTGAAAAATAACACACAAAAAAATGACTACACAAAAGTTTGACAAAGACTGGTGGTTAAATTAGTGCATTGAAAGTGTTAAAGTACCAGCATTTTAAATACCCTAGGGTGTCTACTTTTCAAAAATATATGGTTTGATGGGGTAAATTACATTGGCTGGCTTCAGAAATGTCCCAAATAGGACATGAGTGCATGATGACAGATGTGAAAATTCCAAGTTGGAAAACTAGAATGCGCCCCCTAAAAATAAGGCCTTTTAGCCCCCAGAAAACCTTACAAACCTATTTGTGGGTGGTATCACTGTACTCAGGAGATGTTGTTGAACACATATTGAGGTGTTTTTTGTCAGTAACACATAACAGGAACTGAGAATCCATGTCTAAAGTGCAATGTGTGTGAAAAATAACACAAAAAAATGACTACCCAATGTCAATGGTTGCATGAAACCATTCAAAATAACCCAAGTTTAAAACCTTAGGCTGTCTTCTTTTAAAAAAATATATACATGTGAAGGGTTATTCAGGGATTCCTGACAGATATCAGTGTTACAATGTAACTATCGCTAATTTTGAAAAAAAAAAATGGTTTGGAAATAGCAAAGTGCTGCTTGTACTTATTGCCCTATAACTTACAAAAAAAGCAAAGAATATGTAAACATTGGGTATTTACAAACTCAGGACAAAATTTAGAAACTGTTTAAGGGACAGTCAACCATAGAATTGTTATTGTTTTAAAAGATAGATAATCCCTTTATTACTCATTCCCCAGTTTTGCATAACCAACACAGTTATATTAATATACTTTTTACCTTTGTGATTACCTTGTATCTAGGAACCTTCTTCCAGCCCCCTTATCACATGACTGTAACTGTTTATTATCTATTGTCTTAAATTTAGCATTGTATTGTGCTAGATCTTAAATAACTTTCTGTGCCTGGACACACAGTGTTATCTATATGGCCCATGTGTACTTTCTGTCTCTTTGTGTTGAAAAGAGATTTAAAAAGCATGTGATAAGAGGCAGCCCTCAAAGGCTTAGAAATTAACATATGAGCCTACCTATGTTTAGTTTTAACTAAAAATACCAAGAGAAAAAAGCAAATTTGATGATAAAAGTAAATTGGAAAGTCGATTAAAATTAAAAGTCCTATCTGAATAATGAAAGTTTAATTTAACCTTGACTGTCCCTTTAGCATGGGTGTTTTATGGTAGTTGTAGATATGTAACAGATTTTGGGAGTCAAAGTTAGAAAAAGTGTTTTTTTTTCAATTTTTTCATCATATTTTATAAAGTAATTTATAGTAAATTATACAATATGATGAAAATAATGGTATCTTTAAAAAGTCAATTTAATGGCGAGAAAACGGTATATAAATATGTGTGGGTACAGTAAATGAGTAAGAGGAAAATTACAGCTAAACACAAACACAGCAGAATTGTAAAAATAGCCTTGGTCCCAAACGGTCAACAAATGGAAAAGTGGTCTGGTCACTAAGGGGTTAAAGGGACATGAAACCCAAAATATTTCTTTCATGATTCAGATAGAGAATACAATTTTAAACAAAATTCCAATTTACTTCTATTATTTAGTTTGCTTCATTCTTCAGATATCCTTTGTTGAAGATGAAGCAATGCATATGGGTGAGCCAATCACATGAGGCATCTACGTGCAGCCACAAATCAACAGCTACTGAGCCTATTTAAATATGCTTTTCAACAAAGGATTTCAAGAGAATGAAGCAAATTAGATAATAGAATTATATTGGAACGTTGTTTAACATTGCATGCTCTTTCTAACACATGAAAGAAAAAAATATGGGTTCCATGTCACTAAACTCTTTAGTAAGACCCATTGTACTGCCAATGTTTGTTTATGGTGATTTCATGGCTATGTGCTGGGTTTTAAGCAACTGTTAGCAATGGGTGTGGCTGAAACTCCTAAACTCAATTAGTAGGGTTATCCACATACTTTCATCCATATAGTGTGTTTGATTGTTAAATTGTAAACCATTAAGTATGTAAAGAAAACTGCAATTTTTCCTTCAAACAGACGGTGCATAGAAATGTTAACTCTTGGGAAAAAAATCTGTGCAATCAGCCGTAATATCCACGCAGAGGAGACCGGGGGCCCCATCCGATATGCAGCGTCGCCCGCAGAAGCCGGCGACGCCAGATTTTGCGCGGGTTTGGTATCACATATACGGCGTAGCATAGAAGTTACGCTCGTATATTTCTGCCTTCGCCCGTAGTTTTTCCCCCCATAGACTAACATAGAAAAGCTGCGCAGTTTGGTATCCAATATACAGTGTAAGGACTTATGTGGCGAAAATGGAGAAATCTTACTCCATTTTCACCTCGCAACAAAATGCAGGCGTAGCAAGCCTTGCGCTGAGTATTGGAGCACCGTAACTCCCTAAACTGCCTGCAAAATAAAACCTAACACCTAACGCATGCGCAATGTCTATCTACCTATCAACCGCAATCCCCCACCGCAATCCCTAATAATGTGTTTAACCCCTAAACCGCCGCTCCCGGACCCCGCCGCCACCTACATTATATGTATTACCCCCTAATCTGACCCTCCTACACCGCCGCCACTTATATTAAATATATTAACCCCTAATATGATCCCCCTACACTGCCGCCACCTATATTAAATATATTACCCCCTAATCTGATCCCCCTACACTGCCACCACCTATATTAAATATATTAACCCCTAATCTGATCCCCCTACACCGCCGCCACCTATATTAAATATATTAACCCATAATCTGATCCCCCTACACCGCCGCCACCTATATTAAATATATTAACCCCTAAACCTAAGTCTAACCCTAACACCCCCTTAACTTAATTATTATTTAAATAAATCTAAATAATATTAATATTATTAACTAAATTATTCCTATTTACATTGTAGCTATTTTAGGGTTTATATTTATTTTACAGGTAACTTTGTATTTATTTTAAAGGGACACTCAATCAAAATTAAACTTTCATTATTCAGATAGAACATGCCATTTTAAACAACTTTCCAATTTACTTCTATTAACAAAAAGTGCACAGTGTTTTTATATTTAAACTTTTTGAGTCACCAGCTCCTACTGAGCATGTGCAAGAATTAGCGTGTATGCATTTGTGAATGGCTGATGACTGTCACATGGTACGTGTATGCATTTGTGATTGGCTGATGGCTGTCACATGGTACAGGGGGAGTGGAAAAAGACATAACTTTTAAAATTGTCAGAAAAGAAATCTACTACTCACATGACGTTCAGACAAAGTGCTTTTGCATTGTCTCGTTATCTTGCATTTGTTTATTATGCAAATCTACTGTGTTGACTGGTCCTTTAACTAGGTACAATAACTATTAAATAGTTAATAACTATTTAATAGCTATCTAGTTAAAATAATTACTAAATTACCTGTAAAATAAATCCTAACCTAAGGTACAAATACACCTAACACTACACTATCAATAAATTAATTAAATAAACTACAATTATCTAAACTAAAATACAATTAAATAAACTAAACTATCTTACAAAAACAAACACTAAATTACAAAAAATAAAAAAATATTACAAGAATTTTAAGCTAATTACACCTAATCTAAGCCCCCTAATAAAATAAAAAAGCCCCCCAAAATAATAAAATTTCCCTACCCTAAACTAGATTACAAATAGCCCTTAAAAGGGCCTTTTGCGGGGCATTGCCCCAAAGTAATCAGCTCTATTACCAGCCCTTAAAAGGGCCTTTTGCGGGGCATTGCCCCAAAGTAATCAGCTCTTTTACCTGTAAAAAAAAGAACAATCCGCCCCCACATTACAACCCATCACCCACACACCCCTACTCTAAAACCCACCCGACCCCCCCTTAAAAAAACCTAAGTCTAACCCCCAAGTGGTCTTTACCTTTCCTGAAAACCGGCGGAGAAGGTCCTGTTCCAGGCGGTGAAGTCTTCTTCCAAGCGGCGACCTCTTCTTCTTCCAGGAACCAGCCGGCGCTGTTTTTACAGGTAATTTTGTAATTATTTTAACTAGGTAGCTATTAAATAGTTATTAACTATGTAATAGCTATAGCACCTTGTTAAAATAAATACAAAGTTACCTGTAAAATAAATATAAACCCTAAAATAGCTACAATGTAATTATTAATTATATTGTAGCGATCTTAGGGTTTATTTTATAGGTAAGTATTTAGTTTTAAATAGGAATAATTTAGTTAATAATATTAACATTATTTAGAAGTATTTAAATAATAATTAAGTTAGGGGGTGTTAGGGTTAGACTTAGGTTTAGGGGTTAATATATTTAATATAGGTGGCGGTGGTGTAGGGGGATCAGATTAGGGGTTAATATATTTAATATAGGTGGCGGTGGTGTAGGGGGATCAGATTAGGGGTTAATATATTTTATATATATATATTTTTTATTGTAGAATAAACATATCAAAATGACAACAGTTTCGTTGATAGGATATGAAATCAAAGGTCCAACAGTTACTAGACGACATATTCAATATACAATACCATTGATGTATTTAGATTTTTAGGCTAAACATAGACAGGGTTTTCTAGAGTGAAGTAACTTATCATGCTAGACAAAAACTACAGACATAGTTCAAGTGTTTAACTATCACAGTACCATAACCAGGGATTTTCCAGTAGACAAGAAAAGTCAGCTGATAATTATAATTAAATAAACCTCTTTCAATGATACCTTGGTTTAACTGTGATGTGCATCACCAGGCGGGGCAAGCAACCACAGGAGAGAGGGGGAAGGGGGAGGGTGGAGAAGGGAGGTGAAAGGTGTCATAGTAGGGAGAAGACAGGTGGGAAAGGGGGAGGGGATGGCCTCAGTAGTGGAATTTGAATTGTACCTTATTTTACAGGGAAGATCTAGGAGTGCTGTTATGTATATGTACTTGTCTTTGGTCCTCTTGATAAACAAACCAAGGGTCCCAGATCCGCCAATACAGATCCTCTTTGTATAGATAATAGTAAAAGCTTTTTTCCATATTGGCATAAAATTGAATTATAGAGGTCACGGTTGCAATGTCTGGAGGTTGAGGTTGTTTCCATACGCGAGCTATCGCCAATTTCATGGCTGCTAAAACATAGACTACCAGTTTGGATAAGGGAGTCAGAATATTCAGCGGAAATATATGTAGGAGAGCCATCTCAGGGGTCAATGGGGTTGACAATCCAAGTGCTGAGCAGAGTTCAGATATTGTGTTCCTTTTGGGTAGTAATTTAGGACACTCCCACCATATGTGAATGTCAGAGCCCTTATGCCCACATTCCCTCCAACATAGGGGAGATGATGATGGGAACATCTGTGAAAGTCTAGAAGGGGTATAGTACCATCTCAGGAACAACTTCATGTATGATTCCATAGTGTTTGCACAGTGTACAGTTTTTTTGTTAAAGTCACAGCTAGGAGTAAGTCCTTTTTACGTAATAGGCCTAGATAGGTCGCCCTCCCAAGCCCTAAGTTGCCAGATTCTACCTGAAGTAGAGGTCGTCTGTATTAAAGTATAGTAATGGGATATGATTTTAGGAGTTCTAGTCTTTAACTGCCACAGCTTTTCCCAGGTAGTCAAAGGTCTACTCCAGGCTTTAGGGAATCCCCAGGACAGTAGGAAGGAGTACAGTCTGGAATATTCAAAAAAGGCCCACACCGGGGGGTTTGCACAATAGAACCCAGATTACTCGGAATAATCAGCGCATCTGATAGATAGAAATGGGAGACTTGTCGTAGGTCCCATCCACCCCATTGCAAAATATGCATGTCAGGCAATGCTGCAAGCAGGGCCGGAATAGAGTGTATAGGAGAGGGATGTGGAGCTATATCAAGGAGATGCCGAAGGTTTTGCCATATTTTTTAGTTGTCTCTGATAATAACATTCCTGATCTCTAGGGTATCTAACCTATACTCGGGGATCCAGGGCAGGTCAGACAGTCCAAGTCCCGGAGGTAGATTGGATGCTTCTATGCTCTTCCATCCCTGTGGTTTACCTCTATCTGCCCATGCCAAAATGTGGGAGAGCCGTGTGGCTTCATAGTACCCTTGGACGCTAGGCATAGCTACCCCTCCCTGTTCATATCGTCTCTGAAGTATTTTTGCCACTATGCAGGGTTTGGACCATTCCCAAATGTAGCTCTGGCCAAGGGACTGGAGTCTACATATAAGGCTACTAGGAACATTGAGTGGAATGCAATGGAAATAGTAGAGAATTTTAGTCAGGATCGTCATTTTAAAAGATGCTATGCGACCAAGCCATGAGATCTCTCTAAAATTCCAGGAGGTAATAAGATCAGTGACTTCTCTGATAATGGTGGAGTAATTAAGAGAAATTATTAGTTTTGGGTCAGGGCCTAACTGAACTCTTAGGTGACAAATAGTATTTTGAGACCACTGGAAAGAGTATGATGTATGAAGAACATCTAATTCAAATGTGGGAATACAGATAGGCAGTGCCTCAGTTTTGAGGACATTAACCTTGTAATAGCTATGGGCGCCAAAATTAGATATAAGGTCGAAAAGGGCAGGCAAAGAGCCTAATGGGTTCGTTAGGAGCAGAGTCACGTTGTCGGCAAACAGGGCTATCTTTGTGTCTCCCACCCCAAACCGGACTCCCCGTATCATTTGGGAATTTCTTATAGCCTGGGCCAGGGGCTCAATAGCTAGGACAAATATTAATGGTGACAGGGGGCACCCCTGCCTAGTGCCATTAGTAATCTGGATTTCCGGAGAGGCAAATCCCAACCCCTTAACCACTGCAGAGGGGCCAGAATATAAGGCCCGAACTACTGTAATTACCTAAGATGGCAGGTCAATTTGTGCCAGAACAAGCCACAGATAGTCCCATCTGACCCTGTCGAACGCTTTTTCTGCATCTAACGACAGGGCCAGCATGGGACATCTAAGCCTGGAAGCCTCCTGTAAGTACGTTGAGGACTCTGCGGGTGTTATCTGGTCCCTCTCTACCAAAAGTAAACACGACTTGATCCGAGTGTACTATTTTCGGGAGCAAGCGGTTAAGGCGGTTTGCCCAAAGTTTGGCATATAGTTTTACGTCTCCATTGATCAATGAGATTGGTCTATAACTGCTACACTGGGAGGGATCTTTATCTTGTTTAGGAATGGGCAAGATTATTGCCTGCAAGAACTCTTTTCTGAATAAGCCTGAATCTCGCGCCCCAGAGAAGGCCTTCAGAAGGGTCTTATTCAGTTCCGTCTTGAAAAGTTTATTAAAGGCTGCCAGGTACCCATCAGGGTCAGGAGCCTTATTATTCTAAGTGTGTTTAATGGCTAAATTAAGCTCAGCTAAAGTAAATGGGGCGTTAAGTGTTTCTTTGTCTATTTCAGATAAGGTTGGTAAATTTAATTTATGCAGGAAGTCAGCTATAGCCTGTAGAGAAGATTCATGTCCAGTCATGGAGGGCTGGAGGTGGTAGAGTTCAGAGTAATACTCAGCAAAAGTTTTGCCGATTGCTTTTGGCGAGGAGACTGATGAGGTACCCCGTTTAAGAGACAATATCCTAGCTGCTGCAGTCCTTCCCCTTAACTTATGTGCTAAAAGAGTTGAGGCCTTATTGCTTTGACAGTACATTAGTTTCTTGAATCTGGTATAGGATTCCCGTACCCTCTCTAGTTCCTTGTCCTCTAGCTGCATTCAAAGTCTTTTAATGGTGTCTACTAGGGGCAAAGTTTTGTTTGCTAGTTCTGCAGACCGTAGTTCAGAGACCAAAAGGCCCAGTGGGGCACTCGCTTGTTTTCTAATCACTGCTTGTCTCCCAATACATAACCCTCTAACATAAGCCTTAAGCGCTGCCCAAACTGTTTGGGATGATACTTGAGCGGTTTAATTTATTCTTAAAAATTCAACGTAGATTTTTGAAGGAAAGCTCTAAATTCTCTGTTTTGGAGTAGCTGTCTCGGAAGTTTCTAACTAGGTCTGGGAGTCTTAGTCAAGTCAGTGGACAAAGTAAATGTAAGTATGTCATGGTCCGACCATGCGCAAATCTTAATATGTGAAGAAATCACCTTATTGAGTGTCCAGGAGTCGGTGAATAAATGGTCCAGTCTCGAGTAAGAGTTATGGGTAGATATGTGTAATTCGGTTCGGTTCGATTCGGAAATTCGGAAAATTCGGCGATTTGTATCGAACCGAATTTCTGAATTAAAATACTGCCGAATTTACCGAATAAATCCGAATTAGTTTGGATTTATTCGGTAAATTCGGATGGCCATGGATTACACTAGTATTGTACAGTATATTAGGTTATATCACTCTGCTATGGGTTACACCTAATATACAGTACATAATACTAGTCTAATCCCACCTAACACTTACCAAAATTCCGAATTTCCAAACCGAAACGAATCCGAAACGAATCGATTCAAAATTTTCCGAATTCGAATCGATCCAAACCGAACTTCGAAAAATTCAGAATCAAACCGAACCAAATTTTTTCACCATGCATATGTCTAGATATGGGGTTTGGAAAAATAACAGTAATCTCTATCACTATGATGGTGTGCTCGCCAAATGTCATACAGATTATATTTAATTATGTGTTGACGAAACTTGATAGCAGTATGTGCTGTATACGTGTTAATTTTTTCCCCCTTGGGACTTTTTTATCAACCGAGGGGTCCCATACCATGTTACAGTCGCCACCCAAAACCAATGTACCCACTTTGTGAAGCTCAACCTTAGATAGCACCCCTTTCAAGAAGTTGGGCTGGGAATGGTTAGGGACGTATATATTAACTAGGGTAAATAGGAGGCCATTTAATTTACAGAGAAGCAGCAGGAACCTCCCTTGATTGTCCTTCTCCTTATGTATGCGTTAAAAATGTATCGATTTATGAATGGCTATCGCCACTCCTCTAGACTTCTCAGTGTAAGAGGCCGTAAATACCGTGGGATATTCAGAGGATCTATAAGGCTCTGGGACGATTCCAGCCAATGAGTTTCTTTTAGGAATATAACCTGTACCTTCAGGGCCTTCATGGAATTAGTAAGAAGGCTTCTCTTATCAGGGGAATTAAGGCCCTTAGCATTTAAAGTTGCAAAAGTAATATTATCTAGGAGTGACTCCATTATGGGCACAGCTGGGCAGGGATGTTGGGGGAAGGTGAGGGGAAAGGAGAGGAAAGAGGGTTTAAGTTAACTTACCCCGTCTGGATCCGCACAGCAGATTATGAATCCTACCGGTCTCAGGTTATGCAGTGTCAGGTCTGTGGGACCACCAGGAAAGCAGCCACTAGTGCCTTAGAACCTTTTAGAAAGATAACATTAACCTAAGATAACTATACAATGATGTGATACAATACAAACCGTTTGGAGCTAGACTGACTTCTCCAGTCCCCGCAAAAGGGGATAACACAAAACTAAATTTGCGTAAATAAGGGGTGTGTGTGTTACAGATAAGTAACCTGTGTGAGGAGATCAACTATCTATGGGGGAGTGTGAACTATAAAATAACATTTATGTCTCTCAATTGTACAGAAAGAAAAAAAAATGGAAGTACAGTGTTCCTAATTTGCAATATTTTAATTTAGGGGGTTAATATATTTAATATAGGTGGCGGCAGTGTAGGGGGATCAGATTAGGGGTTAATATAGTTAATATAGGTGGCGGCGGTGTAAGGGGATCAGATTAGGGGGTAATATATTTAATATAGGTGGCGGCGGTGTAGGGGGATCAGATTAGGGGGTAATATATTTAATATAGGTGGCGGCGGTGTAAGGGGATCAGATTAGGGGGTAATATATTTAATATAGGTGGCGGCGGTGTAGGGGGGTCAGATTAGGGGGTAATACATATAATGTAGTTGGCGGCGGGGTCCGGGAGCAGTGGTTTAGGGGTTAATAATTAGGCTTATTGCGTTGTGGGGGGTTGTCGGTCTAGGGGTTAATACATTTATTGTTAGGAGTGAGAGGGGGGATTGCGGATAGAGGGGTATACATGTCGGGCTATTTTTGGGAGGCGTGTTAGACTGTTACAGGAGATTTAATACTTTAGTTAGTTTTTGTAGGTGACTGCAGTTTCTAAAGTGCCATAAAGGCACTGGCGACTCCAGAAATTTGTACTCACGCTATTTCTGGACATCGCTATTTTGTCCGACTTACGGCCCTTTAGCAACTGCCGGCAGGGTATATGTAATACCCCGATGTGCGAGGTGAAACTATGGGCGGCACGGGTTACCTCACTTGTGCCAAAAAGTACACCGTATATCGGATCACGCCCTGGATGTGTTTTCAAGAAGTGAAAGCTGCAAAATTCTACTTAAAAAGCTTTTTCTGATGGAGCAGAATGCTGCTGTTGAATTTTCTATGAATATTACAAAAAAACTCGGCTAGATTTAGAGTTTGGCGGCCAAAGGGGTGCATTAGCTATGTGTGCTTTTTTCCCCCCGCACCATTTAAATACCGCTGGTATTTAGGGTTCACAGAATGGATGGGGTTTCACTGCGTTAGGCTCCAAAAAGGGAGCGTAGAGCATAATTTAACGCCACTGCAACTCTAGATACCAGCGGTGCTTACGGACGCGGCCAGCTTCAAAAACGTGCTCATGCACGATATCCCCATAGAAAACAATGGGGCATTTTGAGCTGAAAAAAAACCTAACACCTGCAAAAAAGCAGCGTTCAGCTCTTAACGCAGCCCCATTGTTTCCTATGGGGAAACACTTCCTACGTCTGCACCTAACACTCTAACATGTACCCCGAGTCTAAACACCCCTAACCTTACACTTATTAACCCCTATTCTGCCGCCCCCGCTATCGCTGACACCTGCATAATTTTTTAACCCTTAATCTGCCACTCCGTAAACCGCCGCTACCTACATTATCTCTGTGTACCCCTAATCTGCTGCCCCTAACACCGCCGACCCCTATATTATATTTATTAACCCCTAATCTGCCCCCCACAACGTCGCCTCCACCTGCCTACACTTATTAACCCCTAATCTGCCGAGCGGACCGCACCGCTACTATAATAAAGTTATTAACCCCTAATCCGCCTCAATAACCCTATAATAAATAGTATTAACCCCTAATCTGCCCTCCATAACATCGCCGACACCTAACTTCAATTATTAACCCCTAATCTGCCGACCGAATCTCGCTGCTACTGTAATAAATGGATTAACCCCTAAAGCTAAGTCTAACCCTAACACTAACACCCCCCTAAGTTAAATATAATTTAAATCTAACAAAATAAATGAACTCTTATTAAATAAATTATTCCTATTTAAACCCCTAATCTGCCCTCCATAACATCGCCGACACCTAACTTCAATTATTAACCCCTAATCTGCCGACCGAATCTCGCCGCTACTGTAATAAATGGATTAACCCCTAAAGCTAAGTCTAACCCTAACACTAACACCCCCCTAAGTTAAATATAATTTAAATCTAACAAAATAAATTAACTCTTATTAAATAAATTATTCCTATTTAAACCCCTAATCTGCCCTCCATAACATCGCCGACACCTAACTTCAATTATTAACCCCTAATCTGCCGACCGAATCTCGCCGCTACTGTAATAAATGGATTAACCCCTAAAGCTAAGTCTAACCCTAACACTAACACCCCCCTAAGTTAAATATAATTTAAATCTAACAAAATAAATTACCATGTTCCAGATATGTTACTGTTTATTTCATTTCTGATTTATGTATGTTACAAACTGAAATAAAAAATAAAAAAAAAAAAAAAAAAAAAATCTAACAAAATAAATTAACTAATCCGGTCATCATCGGATGAAGATAGAAGATGCCGCTTGGATCAAGATGGTTGCCGGTCCGGATCGCCTCTTCTTCCCGGATAGGATGAAGACTTTGGAGCCTCTTCTGGACCTCTTCAGCCGCCGGATGATGGATGTCTAGCCCCCGCTTGGGCTTGGATGAAGATGTCGGAGCCTGGAACGATCGGTGATACCTGGCATGGTGAAGACAAGGTAGGAAGATCTTCAGGGGCTTAGTGTTAGGTTTATTTAAGGGGGGTTTGGGTTAGATTAGGGGTATGTGGGTGGTGGGTTGTAATGTTGGGGGGGGGTATTGTATGTTTTTTTTACAGGCAAAAGAGCTGAATTCTTTGGGGCATGCCCCACAAAAGGTCCTTTTAAGGGCTGTTAAGGTAAAAGAGCTTTGAACTTTTGTAATTTAGAATAGGGTAGGGCATTTTTTTATTTTGGGGTCTTTGTTATTTTATTAGGGGGCTTAGAGTAGGTGTAATTAGTTTAAAATTGTTGTAATTTTTTTCTAATGTTTGTAAATATTTTTTTATTTTTTGTAACTTAGTTCTTTTTTATTTTTTATACTTTAGTTAGTTTATTTAATTGTATTTATTTGTAGGAATTGTATTTAATTTATTTATTGATAGTGTAGTGTTAGGTTTAATTGTAGATAATTGTAGGTAGTTTATTTAATTTATTTATTGATAGTGTAGTGTTTGGTTTAATTGTAACTTAGGTTAGGATTTATTTTACAGGTAATTTTGTAATTATTTTAACTATTTTAGCTATTAAATAGTTATTAACTATTTAATAGCTATTGTACCTGGTTAAAATAATTACAAAGTTACCTGTAAAATAAATATTAATCCTAAAATAGCTACAATATAATTATAATTTATATTGTAGCTATATTAGGGTTTATTTTACAGGTAAGTATTTAGATTTAAATAGGAATAAGTTATTTAATAAGAGTTAATTTATTTCGTTAGAATATAATTATATTTAACTTAGGGGGTGTTAGGGTTAGGGTTAGAATTAGCTTAAGGGGTTAAACAATTTATTAGAGTAGCGGTGAGCTCCGATCGGCAGATTAGGGGTTAATACTTGAAGTTAGCTGTCGGCGATGTTAGGGAGGGCAGATTAGGGGTTAATACTATTTATTATAGGGTTATTGAGGTGGGAGTGAGGCGGATTAGGGGTTAATACATTTATTATACTAGCGGTGAGCTCCAGTCGGCAGATTAGGGGTTAATAATTGTAGGTAGCTGGCGGCAACGTTGTGGGGGCAGATTAGGGGTTAATAAATATAATATAGGGGTCGGCTGTGTTAGGGGCAGCAGATTAGGGGTACATAGGAATAACGTAGTTGGCGGCAGTATACGGAGCGGCAGATTAGGGGTTAAAAAATTTAAATATAGTGGCGGCGATGTGGGGGGACCTCGGTTTAGGGGTACATAGGTAGTTTATGGGTGTTAGTGTACTTTAGAGCACAGTAGTTAAGAGCTTTATGAACCGGCGTTAGCCCAGAAAGCTCTTAACTACTGACTTTTTTCTGCGGCTGGAGTTTTGTCGTTAGAGTTCTAACGCTCACTTCAGCCACGACTCTAAATACCAGCGTTAGAAAGATCCCATTGAAAAGATAGGATATGCAATTGACGTAAGGCGATCTGCGGTATGGAAAAGTCGCGGCTGGAAAGTGAGCGTTAGACCCTTTAATGACTGGCTCCAAATACCAGAGGGCGGTAAAAACCAGCGTTAGGAGCCTCTAACGCTGGTTTTGACGGCTACCGCCCTACTCTAAATCTAGGCCACTGAAAATTCATGGGATAAATAAGCCTTAAAATGGAATTTGAATGGCTTAGAATTAGAAAAATCATGTGCACAACCCTCCACACAGTATTTTTAATGGATTGACCCCTAAGAGCATGTTATTTTGCATTACTGACTGCAGCAAAGTGGTTTAGCACATAAGTAAACCCCGGTTATAAAGCCACAGTCCTTGCAGCTTCATAGCAGAAAATTACCAATAATTGGAATATTATGCAACAGCAGCTACTGATTGGCTCACCAGCTGTGTCCTGCGCAGGAGCTGCAATGCTTTAGGCTTGCAAGTAGGACTTTAGTATTGAGGTAGTTAAACACATACCTCAATAGTAATATTGAGGTATGTGGATGTCCGACATCTTCATCCAAGCCCAAGCGGGTCTAGACATCCATCATCCACATAATATTGGAAAAACAGGAACAGACTTTCTTTGTTAACAAAATGATCACATTTTTTCCGAGTGTAAATCACATAAAATACAATATCAATTTTCCCACATTGGCACTTGGATCTACCAATAATAAATGCTGAGCACTGAAAGTCCAATATGTGTTAATGGGTTAATGAGATTATGCATGTTTAGTTGGAAAGAGTGGTGATTAATTTCTTAAGAACAATTCCGGAAATTAAAGGGACACTGAATCCAAATTTTTTCTTTTGTGATTCAGATAGAGCATGAAATTTTAAGCAACTTTCTAATTTACTCCTATTATCAAATTTTCTTCATTCTCTTGGTATCTTTATTTTAAATGCAAGAATGTAAGTTTAGATGCCAGCCCATTTTTGGTGAACATCCTGGGTTGTCCTTGCTGATTGGTGGATAAATTCATCCACCAATAAAATAGTGCGGTCCAGAGTATTGAACAAAAAAATAGCTTAGCTGCCTTCTTTTTTAAATAAAGATAGCAAGAGAATGAAGAAAAATTGATAATAGGAGTAAATTAGAAAGTTGCTTAAAATTGCATGCTCTATCTGAATCAAAATAAATAATGTTGGTTCAGTGTCCCATTAACTTACATAAGAAAGTGACTACAACTTATTTTATCTTCTAAAACAGGATTAGTTTTCACACTGTAAATAATGAAAACGTTTAGTTACGAAGGTTTATAATATCACCAAAAGTTCTAAACCTTACTGGCACCTCCATAGGAGCAATAGTCACATAGAGACCCCCACAGTATCTAGGTTGCGGTTTCGGGGTGATCCCAGGGTATTGTTGGAAAGCTCCTGGTCCACAGATGCCACAGTAAAAATAGCGACATGATCCGTTTCTGGGGACCGGAGTGACAACCCAGCAAAGATACTCAGTGGGAGGGTGTCCAAAATCCCCCAGTTCCAGAGCGAGCTCCCCCTCAGCACTCACCCCAACCTCTGTCCACCAAAGCCCTAACAAACCCCCAAAAGAGTGGAGCTCTGGAGGCAAAGGACCTTTGGAGCGACCTAGGTTAAAGATCAGTGGAGAACCTCTAGCAAGCCCAGCAGGCAAGTAGTTCCATAAGTCCGGCAAGGCATGAAGGGGTCAATCGGAAGATAAGCTTTTTTTGTGACAATGTGCAATCAGGGTAAAAATACAATGGAAGCTGGTGGGGACACAATAATTCCACAATATGGGAGGAGGTGGCCTTGGCAGCCTGGCATCCGTGACAGTACTTCCCCCTTTCAAAGTCAGGCAGACCTAGATAGATCCTGATGGGTCGGCTTGAGGCTGTCCAGTGGGGCTATTCCAATTCAGTTTGCCGGGAGAGGCCATCTGCATTGCCTTTACTCTTTTCCGTTCAATACTGAATTGTAAAGCTAAAGGACTGCAAGGCCAAGCTCCACCGCAGCAGGTGTTATCTCCAGAAACCCTGTTAAGCCATACCAGGGGGTTGTGATCTGTGAGCACTGTGAAAGCCCTCCCGTATAGGTAGGTGTTATGGTATAACCCGGATATCAAGGGTTAATACCAGATGAAAGATGCCCTGAATACGGGATCAGCAACACACGAACCCAATTAATTCCCCCCAAACATGAGACCAAGCTCCATCTTGAGAGTAAAACAGAATGTGTTTTATTGAGGGCTATATGCCCAGTATTTATGCAGGTCTCCCACCTGGTTGACACTCCCCAGCAACAGCTGCACAGGAAGAAGATAGTACATTAGATAGAGGGAAGACGCCCTTTTACAGGATACAATAGGATTGCATTACTTAAAGGGACAGTACACTGTAAAATTATTTTTCCATAAATGTATTTTAAATGACTTGTTATACCAACTGCAGAGTATAAAATATTTGAGAAATTGCATTTTCGGGTTTATTTGTGTATATGAAGTAGCTGGTTTTGTGCTTTGAAACCACAGCCTATTACAATGGGTTGAGCTTCAGGTAATATCAGATAGATAGGTTATCACTTTCATGTACACAGACTTGCTTCTTTATCTTATATTTGTCTGGAACACCAAAGCTCAATACATAGAGAGAACAATGGAAAATTATCATTTTATTACTTAACTATCATGCCCCCACTGGGACTGTAATCTCTTCTGCCGGCTGTGTTTACTTAGGCTTGTCAATAGCGTATACGCCAGTATCAAAACTTTCAGTATAGGTTGGGAAACCATAAGCTAAATCAGCTATTTCAAATGCTGAAATATGAGTAAAGGAGCTACTTGCAACCAATTTAATACACTCTAGCAGGTAAAAAGGATCATTGGGAATAATTTAAAGGGGAGAAAGTTTTTGGTTGAACTGTCCCTTTAACCAAAAACAATTGAACACAAGAAAACAATGGAGTCCTTCTTCACACCTGGCAGTCTGACTCTGGAGGTGATTAAACAATGTGAACGCTTATCACTTAAACTTAATTACAGTAAACAATAGCTTATGCCAGGAAACCTGTCTTTAGAAAATAGTTTCTCAAAAATGAACAAAGTTAACCCTTCCAGTACTGACAGTGGGGTCTGTCACACGGCTCCCTCCTGGTGGGACACTCCGGCAGACCCGGCTTGACTCTTTGGCGGGTCAACTTGGGGATGACCGGACTAGGAGGTGGTAGGAATGTCAGTTTGCCGGGACAATACATCTGCATTCCCGTTATAAGAGAGAATTCCTGTCCGTATAAATAAGGGTTCAACTTCTTCAGTGCCCAGACCCGGGCTAAACATTCCTTCAAGTTTTTGTTTTCAGAGACGCTTCTTTCCAGTTGGAGACAAATCTCATCAGCTTTTTGTTCCTGCTCTTTATAGGTATCCACAATGGAAATAGTGGCAACGGTGTTAGTTTAAGCAAATATCAACCCCTTCATAATATACAGGGAGTGCAGAATTATTAGGCAAATGAGTATTTTGACCACATCATCCTCTTTATGCATGTTGTCTTACTCCAAGCTGTATAGGCTCGAAAACCTACTACCAATTAAGCATATTAGGTGATGTGCATCTCTGTAATGAGAAGGGGTGTGGTCTAATGACATCAACACCCTATATCAGGTGTGCATAATTATTAGGCAACTTCCTTTCCTTTGGCAAAATGGGTCAAAAAAAGGACTTGACAGGCTCAGAAAAGTCAAAAATAGTGAGATATCTTGCAGAGGGATGCAGCACTCTTAAAATTGCAAAGCTTCTGAAGCGTGATCATCGAACAATCAAGCGTTTCATTCAAAATAGTCAACAGGGTCGCAAGAAGCGTGTGGAAAAACCAAGGCGCAAAATAACTGCCCATGAACTGAGAAAAGTCAAGCGTGCAGCTGCCAAGATGCCACTTGCCTCCAGTTTGGCCATATTTCAGAGCTGCAACATCACTGGAGTGCCCAAAAGCACAAGGTGTGCAATATTCAGAGACATGGCCAAGGTAAGAAAGGCTGAAAGACGACCACCACTGAACAAGACACACAAGCTGAAACGTCAAGACTGGGCCAAGAAATATCTCAAGACTGATTTTTCTAAGGTTTTATGGACTGATGAAATGAGAGTGAGTCTTGATGGGCCAGATGGATGGGCCTGTGGCTGGATTGGTAAAGGGCAGAGAGCTGCAGTCCGACTCAGACGCCAGCAAGGTGGAGGTGGAGTACTGGTTTGGGCTGGTATCATCAAAGATGAGCTTGTGGGGCCTTTTCGGGTTGAGGATGGAGTCAAGCTCAACTCCCAGTCCTACTGCCAGTTTGTGGAAGACACCTTCTTCAAGCAGTGGTACAGGAAGAAGTCTGCATCCTTCAAGAAAAACATGATTTTCATGCAGGACAATGCTCCATCACACGCGCCCAAGTACTCCACAGCTTGGCTGGCAAGAAAGGGTATAAAAGAAGAAAATCTAATGACATGGCCTCCTTGTTCACCTGATCTGAACCCCATTGAGAACCTGTGGTCCATCATCAAATGTGAGATTTACAAGGAGGGAAAACAGTACACCTCTCTGAACAGTGTCTGGGAGGCTGTGGTTGCTGCTGCACGCAATGTTGATGGTGAACAGATCAAAACACTGACAGAATCCATGGATGGCAGGCTTTTGAGTGTCCTTGCAAAGAAAGGTGGCTATATTGGTCACTGATTTGTTTTTGTTTTGTTTTTGAACGTCAGAAATGTATATTTGTGAATGTTGAGATGTTATATTGCTTTCACTGGTAAAAATAAATAATTGAAATGGGTATATATTTGTTTTTTGTTAAGTTGCCTAATAATTATGCACAGTAATAGTCACCTGCACACACAGATACCCCCCTAAAATAGCTAAAACTAAAAACAAACTAAAAACTACTTCCAAAAATATTCAGCTTTGATATTAATGAGTTTTTTGGGTTCATTGAGAACATGGTTGTTGTTCAATAATAAAATTAATCCTCAAAAATACAACTTGCCTAATAATTCTGCACTCCCTGTAGTATGCTGAAATAATAGTAGATATATAATCTATTCAATATTCATTATATACCAGTTAGTATCACTGGTGAAGTGTAGGAGAAGGGGGGTGCTGACTGTCTGATAGATATATAGGTACAAAAAAGAGAGAGAAGTTTGACAGTACCCAGCACTCACAAAACACTATATAGTAACAGTATGCATTGAAAACCGGATTGTGTCCAGAACTGGTTATTAAAACGTAACTTTTACTAATGATAGGATAAAATAAAAAAGGTTGGTAAATAGTACCAAATGTATAACATAAATATGTGAGACATACATTTAAAACTTAGATTAAGAAACAGATCAGGACTGTGTGTGTGAGACTTCAAAAACAGAATTACTTCCCTGGGTAATAGTTCAAATACACCTTAACCCTCAGGGCTCAGAGAATACACGGATTGCTCTAAAGCTAATCTAAAAAGGGGATTGACCCCAACAACATTACCTAATCTGAGCAATACTGGTACCTAGAGCAGGAGAGGAAACGGTTTATAAATGACTGATTAAGGAAGGCAATTGCCACATCAATATAAGCTTAGAAAAGTCCCAGGTAAACACAAATTAGCAAGTCTCATGCACACAGACAAGGCCTGATGTACATTTCGCCGCTAGCACGGCTTTCTCAGAGGCTAACCAGAGTCAGGGCCCCAACCCGGTATTTATATCGTCATTGACCAATAGAAATTGGTTCTAAGCACACACCTCTAGATGCAGCCTATCACAAGAGGCTTAATGTAATTGGTTAAAGATTCATCACATGATCGTATCAAGCAGGTGTCAGGATAGTAACATGTTGAAACAATTTTGGGATATAAGGTATTAGATATTTGCTGCATTGTTTCAAAATCAAGAATAGGTGTCAGGAGCATTGAAAGATGACAGCAACCGTTCCATCCCAACATGATTTACTAAACTCGATTGTAATTTTCAATCATGCAGGTCTAGCTTACTCAGAATTGTCGCTCCCACCTGGTCAAAGATTAATTCTATCCACCAATTGGATTCGAAAGTGTCTTACAATACAAAAATCTGCGTTTATTACCAATAACAGATTTTCATTCACACCTTTCAAAACACATATAATGAGATTCATCCTTCCTATGTCACACATAGGAAAATCCTCAATTGATGCATAAATCCTCTCCATGTTTGTTGATAGAAAATTTGATTGTGTTTTTCAAAAAACGATCATAAGAGAATGATGTTAACATCCTTCCTATATCACACGAAGGTGAATACTCTATTGATGTGGAAAAATAAATAAATAAAACCTCTCCATGTATATTGATAGAAAATTTAAATTTATTTAAGTTTTAATTGCATTTTTCAAAAAACGATCATGAGAGAATGATGTCAAAAATCATTCACAAATTGACTTAAATAAGACACACTCTTCTTATCTGTCAGAGCAAAGAGTAATATTAACACGAATAAGTATATTGACTCTATTGAGACGGAGTCTTCTTGTGTGTCCCTAGTAGATTAAGTGCATAAAATAGCTTGATATTAAAAATCTATATGTAAGATTTATGAATAATATCACGTAATGCGTATCACATTTCGAATAGTGAATCAAAAAGGGGAGGACATTGTTTGCAATATTTCAGCCAATATTATCACTATAGTGCAGATCCTGCCCATTAGTGGATTAACCAAATTTAATTGCGTTTTTCAACAAACGATAATAAAAGAATAATGTCAACACTAATCCACCAATTGACTTAAATTGAACACACTATTCTTATTTATAAAAGCAAAGAGTATTGTTTCTTATGCCTCTCCATGTATATTGATAGAAAGTTTAAATTTTAATTGCGTTTTTCAAAAAACGATAATGAGAGAATGATGTCAAAACTCATTCACAAATTGACTTAAATCAGACACACTCTTCATATCTGTCAGAGCAAAGAGTAATGTTAACACGAATAAGTATACTGTATTGACTCTATTGAAACGAAATCTTATTGTGTGTCCCTTGTAGATTAAGTGCATAAAATAGCTTGATATCAAAAATCTGTATGTAAGATTTATGAATAATTTCACGTAATGCGTATCACATTTCAAATAGCAAACCAAAAAAGGGGGGACATTGTTTGCAATGTTTCAGCCAATATTATCACTATAGTGCAAATCCTGCCCATTAGTGGATTAACCAAATTTAATTGCGTTTTTCAACAAACGATAATAAAAGAATAATGTCAACACTAATCCACCAATTGACTTAAATTGAACACACTATTCTTATTTATAAAAGCAAAGAGTATTGTTTCTTATGCCTCTCCATGTATATTGATAGAAAGTTTAAATTTTAATTGCGTTTTTCAAAAAACGATAATGAGAGAATGATGTCAAAACTCATTCACAAATTGACTTAAATCAGACACACTCTTCATATCTGTCAGAGCAAAGAGTAATGTTAACACGAATAAGTATACTGTATTGACTCTATTGAAACGAAATCTTATTGTGTGTCCCTTGTAGATTAAGTGCATAAAATAGCTTGATATCAAAAATCTGTATGTAAGATTTATGAATAATTTCACGTAATGCGTATCACATTTCAAATAGCAAACCAAAAAAGGGGGGACATTGTTTGCAATGTTTCAGCCAATATTATCACTATAGTGCAAATCCTGCCCATTAGTGGATTAACCAAATTTAATTGCGTTTTTCAACAAACGATAATAAAAGAATAATGTCAACACTAATCCACCAATTGACTTAAATTGAACACACTATTCTTATTTATAAAAGCAAAGAGTATTGTTTCTTATGCCTCTCCATGTATATTGATAGAAAGTTTAAATTTTAATTGCGTTTTTCAAAAAACGATAATGAGAGAATGATGTCAAAACTCATTCACAAATTGACTTAAATCAGACACACTCTTCATATCTGTCAGAGCAAAGAGTAATGTTAACACAAATAAGTATACTGTATTGACTCTATTGAAACGAAATCTTATTGTGTGTCCCTTGTAGATTAAGTGCATAAAATAGCTTGATATCAAAAATCTGTATGTAAGATTTATGAATAATTTCACGTAATGCGTATCACATTTCAAATAGCAAACCAAAAAAGGGGGGACATTGTTTGCAATGTTTCAGCCAATATTATCACTATAGTGCAAATCCTGCCCATTAGTGGATTAACCAAATTTAATTGCGTTTTTCAACAAACGATAATAAGAGAATAATGTCAACACTAATCCACCAATTGACTTAAATTGAACACACTATTCGTATTTATAAAAGCAAAGAGTATTGTTATGCAATCATAAGATGAAATATGCTAAAGTGTATCTCTTATTACAGTGGTTATAGTTATAATTTATTTTGTACTGTAATTTCCCAAACGTCATCTGCTACAAGTATAGGACTATCATTTGTGCCAGTATGGTAGTTTATCCCTATATGAGATATTACAATAGTGTTACTGTTCCTTTTGTCATGGATTATTGATCTATATGCACATAAAAAGTCACCTATTGTTCATTTATAGGAATGCCGCAAATCCATCCTGTTTGTTAATCCCATTGGGTGTAAGGGTATTAAGCCAAAAAATCCAGCGGCATTCAGATTGGAGCAGCATTTGTTCTATATCTCCTCCTCTTATGCCTGGTTTTATAACCTGTAATACAGAGACTTTTAGTCGTGGTCTAGGACCATGTTTCTTTAGGTAATGTCTTGCTACCGGAGTAAGTGTTTTATTTTTACCTATATCAGTAATGCAATTTTTAATGCTATTGATATGTTCACCTATTCTGGTGCGTAGTTCTCTGGTCGTAATACCCACATATCTCAAACCACATTCACACAGTAAACAGTAGACCACATTTTTGGTCCTACAATTAGCGAAACCAAGCATCCGTTTGGTCCCAGCACGTGTAGAAAATTCTCTTTCATCATGTATATATTCGCAGAAGCTACATGAGCCACAAGCATAAGTTCCACATAATCTTTTGGTACTTGTTTTTTTCCTAATAAAATGACTCTGTACCAGTTTGTTCCCTATTGTTGGTGCTCTGCGCCAGCTGGTGTTAATTCTTTGGCCTATACAATTAGCCAAAACTGGATCTGATTTCAAGATGTTAACATGTTTATTAAGTATCTCATGAATGTGCTGATGTTCTGAGTTATAGGTTGTAACAAATCTTACAGTATCATCAAGTTTTGTGTTTTTCTTTTTAGGTATGAGTAAGGAGTCTCTTGAGGTTCTTTTGGCACGTTGGAATGCCAATCTTATCATTTTTCTTGTGTAACCTTTCTCCTTCAGACGCAATTTGAGCTCTTTCGCTCTTTTCATGAAAACTACATCATCTGTACAATTCCTCCTGATTCTGAGGAATTCCCCAGTAGGAATTGCTCTTTTAGTTTGTGTAGTATGACAGCTGTCATACTGTAGCAAAGAATTTGTTGCTGTCTTTTTTCTAAATAGATCAGTTTTCAGCATATTTCTCTCATCTTTATAGATCATGACATCCAAGAATTCAACTTCGGACTCACTTGTATTATAGGTCAATCTTAAATTTAGATCATTAGTATTTAAAATTGATATGAATTCTTTGAATTTATTTATGCTGCCTTTCCAGATGATAAACAAATCATCTATATAGCGACTCCACATGCTTATGTACTGTGTGTACTGTGACATATCCTCTCCAAAAACTATTTCACACTCCCACCACCCCAAATAGATGTTCGCATATGTGGGGGTACAGCTAGAACCCATAGCGGTCCCCTGTGTCTGTAAGTAAAATCTGTCGTTGAATACAAAGTAATTGTGTTTGAGGACAAAGTGTAATAATTTTATTATAAAATCATTACGTTCTTTTTTGTCATTAGCTTGCATGTCCAATAAATATTTGACTGCATCACAGCCTTTGTCGTGTTTGATAGATTTATAGAGTGACTCGACATCACAGGTTATTAATAGAGTTTCTGTGTCAACTGTTCTCATTTATTTTCCCAAGTATGTCCATTGTGTCCCTGGTATAGGAAGGGAGGGAAGTCACTATATCTCGTAAATATAGGTCAAGAAATCTACTCGCTTGTTCACATAGACTCCCTATACTCGAGACTATAGGTCTGCCTGGTAGTTTTGTTCTATTTTTGTGAACCTTAGGTAAGAGATATAGTGTTGCAATTTTCGGATTCTTTACTTCTAAGAAGCAATATTCCTTTTGACTGATAGTGCCGTTCATTTTGGCTTCTGTTATTAAGCTCTTATAATTTGTCAGGAATTGAATTGTAGGGTTTGAGAATAACAATTTATAACATTTCTTATCACTAAGTTGTTTGTTAGCCTCCTGTATATACTCCTCCTTGTCCCAGATAACTACATTGCCCCCTTTGTCTGACGCCTTAATCACCACATCCTCCCATGTTTTAATTTCTAGGAGTGCTTCATTTTCTGCCTTCGTCAGATTGATAGTTTTCTTGTCATCACTAATTCTCAAAAAGTCTGTCATGACCATATTTAAGAATACCTGTAAAGGTGCTATTTTGTTAATACTTGGCATAAATTTAGATTTTATTCTAAGTTTCTTATCCAAAGTAACCTCAGTGGTCTCTACAGAAGACCCCTCACTCTCATTCCAGAGTTCAACTAGAGTGTCTAACGTTCTTAAGTCATCAGTAACTGGGTCACTTTCAGTATTAAACATCTTTTTGAGTGCCGCAAACTGGACCCAGTTACTGATGACTTAAGAACGTTAGACACTCTAGTTGAACTCTGGAATGAGAGTGAGGGGTCTGCTGTAGAGACCACTGAGGTTACTTTGGATAAGAAACTTAGAATAAAATCTAAATTTATGCAAAGTATTAACAAAATAGCACCTTTACAGGTATTCTTAAATATGGTCATGACAGACTTTTTGAGAATTAGTGATGACAAGAAAACTATCAATCTGACGAAGGCAGAAAATGAAGCACTCCTAGAAATTAAAACATGGGAGGATGTGGTGATTAAGGCGTCAGACAAAGGGGGCAATGTAGTTATCTGGGACAAGGAGGAGTATATACAGGAGGCTAACAAACAACTTAGTGATAAGAAATGTTATAAATTGTTATTCTCAAACCCTACAATTCAATTCCTGACAAATTATAAGAGCTTAATAACAGAAGCCAAAATGAACGGCACTATCAGTCAAAAGGAATATTGCTTCTTAGAAGTAAAGAATCCGAAAATTGCAACACTATATCTCTTACCTAAGGTTCACAAAAATAGAACAAAACTACCAGGCAGACCTATAGTCTCGAGTATAGGGAGTCTATGTGAACAAGCGAGTAGATTTCTTGACCTATATTTACGAGATATAGTGACTTCCCTCCCTTCCTATACCAGGGACACAATGGACATACTTGGGAAAATAAATAACAACAGTTGACACAGAAACTCTATTAATAACCTGTGATGTCGAGTCACTCAATCAATCTATCTATTAAAACCGACAAAGGCTGTGATGCAGTCAAATATTTCTTGGACATGCAAGCTAATGACAAAAAAGAACGTAATGATTTTATAATAAAATTATTACACTTTGTCCTCAAACACAATTACTTTGTATTCAACTACAGATTTTACTTACAGACACAGGGGACCGCTATGGGTTCTAGCTGTGCCCTCACATATGCGAACATCTATTTGGGGTGGTGGGAGCATGAAATAGTTTTTGGAGAGGATATGTCACAGTACACACAGTACATAATTATATGGAGTCGCTATATAGATGATTTGTTTATCATCTGGACAGGCAGCATAAATACATTCAAAGAATTCATATCAATTTTAAATACTAATGATCTAAATTTAAGATTGACCTATAATACAAGTGAGTCCGAAGTTGAATTCTTGGATGTCATGATCTATAAAGATGAGAGAAATATGCTGAAAACTGATCTATTTAGAAAAAAGACAGCAACAAATTCTTTGCTACAGTATGACAGCTGTCATACTACACAAACTAAAAGAGCAATTCCTACTGGGGAATTCCTCAGAATCAGGAGGAATTGTACAGATGATGTAGTTTTCATGAAAAGAGCGAAAGAGCTCAAATTGCGTCTGAAGGAGAGAGGTTACACAAGAAAAATGATAAGATTGGCATTCCAACGTGCCAAAAGAACCTCAAGAGACTCCTTACTCATACCTAAAAAGAAAAACACAAAACTTGATGATACTGTAAGATTTGTTACAACCTATAACTCAGAACATCAGCACATTCATGAGATACTTAATAAACATGTTAACATCTTGAAATCAGATCCAGTTTTGGCTAATTGTATAGGCCAAAGAATTAACACCAGCTGGCGCAGAGCACCAACAATAGGGAACAAATTGGTACAGAGTCATTTTATTAGGAAAAAAACAAGTACCAAAAGATTATGTGGAACTTATGCTTGTGGCTCATGTAGCTTCTGCGAATATATACATGATGAAAGAGAATTTTCTACACGTGCTGGAACCAAACGGATGCTTGGTTTCGCTAATTGTAGGACCAAAAATGTGGTCTACTGTTTACTGTGTGAATGTGGTTTGAGATATGTGGGTATTACGACCAGAGAACTACGCACCAGAATAGGTGAACATATCAATAGCATTAAAAATTGCTTTACTGATATAGGTAAAAATAAAACACTTACTCCGGTAGCAAGACATTACCTAAAGAAACATGGTCCTAGACCACGACTAAAAGTCTCTGTATTACAGGTTATAAAACCAGGCATAAGAGGAGGAGATATAGAACAAATGCTGCTCCAATCTGAATGCCGCTGGATTTTTTGGCTTAATACCCTTACACCCAATGGGATTAACGAACAGGATGGATTTGCGGCATTCCTGTAAATGAACAATAGGTGACTTTTTATGTGCATATAGATCAATAATCCATGACAGAAGGAACAGTAACACTATTGTAATAACCCATATAGGGATAAACTACCATACTGGCACAAATGATAGTCCTATACTTGTAGCAGATGACGTTTGGGAAATTACAGTACAAAATAAATTATAACTATAACCACTGTAATAAGAGATACACTTTAGCATATTTCATCTTATGATTGCATAACAATACTCTTTGCTTTTATAAATACGAATAGTGTGTTCAATTTAAGTCAATTGGTGGATTAGTGTTGACATTATTCTCTTATTATCGTTTGTTGAAAAACGCAATTAAATTTGGTTAATCCACTAATGGGCAGGATTTGCACTATAGTGATAATATTGGCTGAAACATTGCAAACAATGTCCCCCCTTTTTTGGTTTGCTATTTGAAATGTGATATGCATTACGTGAAATTATTCATAAATCTTACATACAGATTTTTGATATCAAGCTATTTTATGCACTTAATCTACTAGGGACACACAATAAGATTTCGTTTCAGTAGAGTCAATACAGTATACTTATTCGTGCTAACATTACTCTTTGCTCTGACAGATATGAAGAGTGTGTCTGATTTAAGTCAATTTGTGAATGAGTTTTGACATCATTCTCTCATTATCGTTTTTTGAAAAACGCAATTAAAATTTAAACTTTCTATCAATATACATGGAGAGGCATAAGAAACAATACTCTTTGCTTTTATAAATAAGAATAGTATGTTCAATTTAAGTCAATTGGTGGATTAGTGTTGACATTATTCTTTTATTATCGTTTGTTGAAAAACGCAATTAAATTTGGTTAATCCACTAATGGGCAGGATCTGCACTATAGTGATAATATTGGCTGAAATATTGCAAACAATGTCCCCCCCTTTTTTGATTCACTATTCGAAATGTGATACGCATTACGTGATATTATTCATAAATCTTACATATAGATTTTTAATATCAAGCTATTTTATGCACTTAATCTACTAGGGACACACAAGAAGACTCCGTCTCAATAGAGTCAATATACTTATTCGTGTTAACATTACTCTTTGCTCTGACAGATAAGAAGAGTGTGTCTTATTTAAGTCAATTTGTGAATGATTTTTGACATCATTCTCTCATGATCGTTTTTTGAAAAACGCAATTAAAACTTAAATAAATTAAAATTTTCTATCAATATACATGGAGAGGTTTTATTTATTTATTTTTCTACATCAATAGAGTATTCACCTTCGTGTGATATAGGAAGGATGTTAACATCATTCTCTTATGATCGTTTTTTGAAAAACACAATCAAATTTTCTATCAACAAACATGGAGAGGATTTATGCATCAATTGAGGATTTTCCTATGTTTGACATAGGAAGGATGAATCTCATTATATGTGTTTTGAAAGGTGTGAATGAAAATCTGTTATTGGTAATAAACGCAGATTTTTGTATTGTAAGACACTTGCGAATCCAATTGGTGGATAGAATTAATCTTTGACCAGGTGGGAGTGACAATTCTGAGTAAGCTAGACCTGCATGATTGAAAATTACAATCGAGTTTAGTAAATCATGTTGGGATGGAACGGTTGCTGTCATCTTTCAATGCTCCTGACACCTATTCTTGATTTTGAAACAATGCAGCAAATATCTAATACCTTATATCCCAAAATTGTTTCAACATGTTACTATCCTGACACCTGCTTGATACGATCATGTGATGAATCTTTAACCAATTACATTAAGCCTCTTGTGATAGGCTGCATCTAGAGGTGTGTGCTTAGAACCAATTTCTATTGGTCAATGACGATACAAATACCGGGTTGTGGCCCTGACTCTGGTTAGCCTCTGAGAAAGCCGTGCTAGCGGCGAAATGTACATCAGGCCTTGTCTGTGTGCATGAGACTTGCTAATTTGTGTTTACCTGGGACTTTTCTAAGCTTATATTGATGTGGCAATTGCCTTCCTTAATCAGTCATTTATAAACCGTTTCCTCTCCTGCTCTAGGTACCAGTATTGCTCAGATTAGGTAATGTTGTTGGGGTCAATCCCCTTTTTAGATTAGCTTTAGAGCAATCCGTGTATTCTCTGAGCCCTGAGGGTTACGGTGTATTTGAACTATTACCCAGGGAAGTAATTCTGTTTTTGAAGTCTCACACACACAGTCCTGATCTGTTTCTTAATCTAAGTTTTAAATGTATGTCTCACATATTTATGTTATACATTTGGTACTATTTACCAACCTTTTTTATTTTATCCTATCGTTAGTAAAAGTTACGTTTTAATAACCAGTTCTGGACACAATACGGTTTTCAATGCATACTGTTACTATATAGTGTTTTGTGAGTGCTGGGTACTGTCAAACTTCTCTCTCTTTTTTGTACCTAGGTATCCACAATCCCTTCATACTGACATAGGGTGCCCTTGAGTTGCTGCACCTCACTATGAGCCAGCGTCAGCTTTTCCTCCAGTGTCGCTAAGTTTGTCGTTAATGTTTCATGTTCCACTCTCAAGATGGTGTTTTCTGCGGTCTGTCGGTGCAGCTTGTCTAGCAGAGATTCCTGTTCTAAGCGTGCTTTTTCCTCTGCGCTCCTCTTCTCTCCCACTAGCACTGTTACGTGATTGTTTAACATCACCATTTCATCCTCTACTTGACTCTTCTCCTTCATCAGCGCATTGTAACGGGACTTCCACGTATCAATAGCGTATAGAGGTTTACTGAGCTCAGCGTCCTGGGGCTCAGCAGCAGGTGGGCCGGTCTCGGTGGCACAGATCTAGGCACGGGTAGTCACAGGGTTAACATTGGCGGGACCCATGGGAGCGTAGGCAGAAACAAGGGGGGCCAAGTTATTTCCAAGGAGAACATCAGCTGGTAAGTCCTTCATGATCCCCACATTCACATGTCTAGTGCCAACTCCCCAATCCAAATGTACCCGGCCAACAGGTAGGCGGAACACAGCACCCTCTGCTACCCTCCCAGCCACAATGTCTCTGGTGTGCTGGTTCTCAGACACCAAGTTCTTTTGGAGCGAGGTCATGGTAGCACCAGTATCCCATAGACCACTGACCTCCATCCCATTCACTTTAACCAGTTGCCGGTGCTGTTGCCGGTTATCCTGGTGGGCAGCTTGCACGGGGTCTGCTTCATGTAGGATGCCCCAGCATTCTTCCTCCTCTACGCAGTGGGCAGCAGGCTGAGGGTTACGTGGGTTTCCGCCGGTGGGTCTCCTCCAGGACTGTGCTTGGTTCGCTGTGTTTAGGGGACACTCTGGTCTTTTGTGCCCTAGTCGCTTACATCCAAAGCACCAAATAGGCTGTGAGTAGTCCCGTGAGTTTAACCGGGCTGTCTGAGGATAGTTCATGGCTGAAGGCAGTGTGGTAGAGCGGTGCGCCGGGGGTTGGTAACTGGTAGCTGCTGGGGTGACTGTGGGTCTGTACTCCACTCTAGCAGGGATCTTAGTGGTAGCAGTGTCCAGTTTGTGGGCATCTGTATACTCATCTGCCAGACGAGCAGCTTCATGCGGGGTGGAGGGTTTACGGTCCCAAACCCACTTTCTAACTCCTGCTGATAACTTGTCAAAGCAATTTTCCAACAGGAAAAGCTGCAGCAACTCTTCCCCAGATATGGCTTGGCACCCCGCCATCCAGTGAGCTGCTGTGCGGTGCACCTTACATGCCCACTCAACGTAGGAATCTCCAGCTTGTTTAACAGTGTCTCTGAACCCCCTCCTGTATGCCTCTGGTGTAATTGCATACCTGGAGACTAGCGCCTCTTTTACAGCATTATAATCCCCGACTTCCTCATCCGGAATGGCCCGAAAAGCCTCGCTGGCCCAGCCGGATAATTTTCCGGATAATATCGTGACCCAGTCCTCTGCGGGTACCATGTGTAGGGCACATTGCCTCTCAAAATCCGCAAGGTACCTATCAATCTCTCCTTCTGTTTCCAGGAAGTTTTTAAAAGCTGCATTATGTAACTTTCTCTTTTCCACTGGGGTTGCTGTGACTTGGGCTGTTGCAGCGCCGCTTTGGCGAAGTAGGTTGGCCTCCACGGCTGCTATGACCCGGTCAATAATTTCGGCAGACGGGTTGGGGCCATAATGTGCCAGTCTTATTTTAACCACCCGGTCAAAGCTTGCTTCTTCGGGGGTTCTGTCTGATATGCTGGGCTCATTGGTTCCTTCGGGCCCTGGTACTCTGTCCATCTTGGTCAGTATTGTAATAATCTCCCTCTTCCTGAGGTTACTGGCTTGTCGGCCCCTTTGTTCTAGCAGGTCTTTAAGGGTAGCTCTTTTCAGCCTTTCATGCGGTATTCCCATTAGGTCCAGATGTGTAGTTGCTCTTCTGGGCGATGAGGATCATTTTACCGCTGCCACCAGTTGTTATGGTATAACCCGGATATCAAGGGTTAATACCAGATGAAAGATGCCCTGAATACGGGATCAGCAACACACAAACCCAGTTAATTCCCCCCAAACATGAGACCAAGCTCCATCTTGAGAGTAAAACAGAATGTGTTTTATTGAGGGCTATATGCCCAGTATTTATGCAGGTCTCCCACTTGGTTGTCACTCCCCAGCAACAGCTGCACAGGAAGAAGATAGTCCATTAGATAGAGGGAAGATGCCCTTTTACAGAATACAATAGTATTGCATTACTTAACCAAATAAACAATTGAACACAAGAAAACAATGGAGTCCTTCTTCACACCTGGCAGTCTGACTCTGGAGGTGATTAAACAATGTGAACGCTTATCACTTAAACTTTATTACAGTAAACAATAGCTGATGCTAGGAAACCTGTCTTTAGAACATAGTTTCTCAAAACTGAACAAAGTTAACCCTTCCAGTACTGACAGAGGGGTCTGTCACACGGTAGGGTTGTAATTTCTTGAGGGCCCACACTAATGCCAGGCATTCTTTCTGCACTGCCTCATAGCCTATCTCCCTTGGTAGTAGTTTACGGCTAATGCAGGCTACGGGGTGTTCACAATCCTCCTCATCCACCTGGCTCAGCACTACTCCCAATCCAAACATGGAGGCATCTGTATGAACTGAAAATGTTTGGATGGGTTTGGCCAGGGTGCTATAATTGGGTACAAACTTGTGGTAGTATCCCGCTGTACCAAGAAAAACTAAGACTTGGGTTTTGGTTTTGGGGGTGGGCCAGTTAGTGACTGCGTCAATCTTGGCCGGTTTTGGCCATTTCTTCCCACAGCCCACTCAGTGTCCCAGGTATTGGACCTCTGAGCGCCCTACTGTGCACTTGTCTGGCTTCAACGTCAGTCCAGCAGCCCTGATGCAGTCCAACACAGTGCCTAGGTGGACTAACTGTTCCTCCCAGGTATCGCTGTAGATCGTGATGTCATTTTGGTATGCACAGTCATAATCCTGGAGACCATCTAGGAGGCGATCTACCATCCTCTGGAATGTCGCTGGAGCATTCTTTATCCCAAACGGCATGACCTTAAACTGGTACTGGCTGAATGGGGTGATGAATGCCAACTTCGTAATGGATTCTGGGTCCAGAGGAATCTGACAGTACCCCTTGCACAGATCTAGTGTCGTTAGAAAGTTACCCTGGGCGATGCGATCTATTAGCTCATCTACCCGGGGCATAGGGTAGGCGTCGGTCATGGTCCGGTCATTAAGTCTACCATAATCAACCGGGGATGCCCAGGGACTGTTGGAGGGCTTGATATCTCCATAATTTTGTTGTCCATGCTTTCCCTAACTGACGCAGAGGCGTCTGTCCCGGGGTCTCCACCCAGTGTACCACTACTGAGGTGTGCCCAGGGGCCATGGAGAAAAGGTTCTGTTGGCTTTCTAGCACCTGCCTTACTTGCTCCCGCTGCACAGTCCATATATGCTCATCTATCCTTATGTCCTCTACGCCTGCCGGCGTCCTACTCCGCCTGTGTTGGACAGCATGGGGAGACTCTATGAGTCCTCCATGGATGGAGCGCAGGGAGGCTTTGGAGTGGTCACCGGTCTTCCCTACTCTCTGACAATTGTCGCAGGTACAGCAGTACTGCCTAATGTCTCCCATAATCCTGGGCCAAAAGAAGGTCTGGGTCAGTCGGTGGCGGGTCCTAGTAATCCCTAGATGTCCTGCCAAGAGAATGTCATGCCCGATGCACAGCAGGTTGTACCAATACTTTTGTGGTACCAGCTGTCGCTTGGCCATCTGCTTGCTCTCACTGCCCTTGGTAACCCAATACAGAAGTCCTCTGTCCCACTCAAAGTGGTCCCCTCCTAACCCCCCCCTGGGTCAGTCCCTGCTTGGGCTCAGTAGGGGGCTAACATTTGGTCGCTTAACATCTCCTGGGCAAAGTCAAAGGGGGAAGACTAGGAGACAGGGTGGTCGGTCAGTGTAGTAGTCAGGTGAAGGTGGCATACCTGGGTCCCAGGGTCGAGTGCGGCAGCTTGGATCCAGGCTTGTTGGTGAGTGGTGACTGGGCAAGTATCCGTAGGGTCATCCATAATGAAGGAGGATGCAAGATATCCCAAGTAATTTCCCAATAAGGCTTCTGTCGGCAAGTGGGCCATGAATCCCACTTCGACAGCACAGGAGCAGGCACCCCTATCTAGGTGCACCTGTGCTGTATGGATCCAGAGTACCTTACCCCTAGCCACACAAACTGTAATAAATGTCCTTGTCTAGTCCGAACTGGTGAACAAGAGTAATAATGGCTCTGCTGTCCTGTAGTCCTTGGGCCTGCCAGCTGTTGATCCATACCGGCTGGCGATGGTGCAGTCAATTGTCACCAGCTGCCACCTGCACCAGGTCTACCTTATGCAGAACCCCAAATTCTTCTTCGCCCCAAGCGGCGGTGTCCGCTGGGCACTCTGACTCAAAACAGTGAGTGCATGGCCCACTTGATCGCACCCGTAGCACTGGATTCCTGTCTTCCGGGATGAACTAGGCCCAGAAGAACGGAGTGGAGCCAGTGGAGCAGGGGGGTGCTGGTGGGTCACTGGAGGCCCGAAGAGGTGCATGAGTGAAGCGGGCTGATGGATGGGGTTGGGGGTGAACCGGGTGTTGGGCATCCAGGAATTGGTCTGCTAGGATGGCACTTTGATCAACTGTCTCCATTTCCGATCCCTGACCCATTCTTGTACATCCGGCGGGGAGTGGTCATAAAAAATTTCCATAAGGACGAGATGGGAGGCTTGGGCCAGTGTGGTCACTTGGCAACCCCAAAACCAATAGTCCAGGGAGCGGGTGAACTGGTGGTTCCACTTTGTAAAGGGTTGCCCCTCTCTCCTACTTAGGTTCCAGTACTTCGGACAGTGAGCCTCAGGGTTGATGGCATACCCACTCATAGTTCCCTTTGTCTTCCAGGGGAATGGCCTCAAAGGCATCCAAGGCTCTCCCAAACAGCTTCCCAATCAGGAGGGTAACCCGGTCAGCATCAGTGACGCCGTGCAGCTCACACTGAGTCTCAAACACCTGCTGGTATCAATTTATCTCCTCTTCTCTGTCTAAAAAAGGCATGGAAAGTCTCATAGGGTAGCTTCTTCTGAGAGGGAGCAGGCCTCAGGTTGGCACGGCTCCCCCCATAGCTTTTTGGACCTCTAGCATCTTGAGGCAGGTAGTGTTGGCAATAATCTGCGGGATGATCTCCTGGGGTGGGGTAGTCCCATAGAGTGCCAGCCGCAACTAGATCCCCCTCTGAACCTCGGACACCCCAGTTATCCCAGTTGAGGGCTCGCTGGCCCAGTCACTTTCCCACAGCTGCTTCGGGGCTCACTGGCCTTATTACTGGCTCAATCACCTTCCATCAGCTCGGCGATGATCGCTGCTTTGGATTTATTGCTGGTCATTTGGGCATGAACTTCCAGCAAATCTTTAAGGGTACTTCTTTTAAGTCCAGAGTACAGCTGTTCCATCCAAAGTGAGCCTGGTGGTGATTTGGATGTTCCAGGTGTAAAGATCTCCTGTTATTGAATGCACAGAACTCATGAATGCACCATTGTTCAACTTCAAGAACTTTTTATTAACTGAAGATAATGCACTCATTTCACTGTTAAACCTCATGCTTGCCCCTAGTGTTAGAACATATGAACTGCAACAAATACAAACAGCAACAACTGGGAGAAACCATTATGATATATTCATTACATCTCCCTTCTTAAAAAATAAATACAAATAAAACAATATATATTAGATATAAAGAAATATACATTTAAAAAGAAAAAAAAAAGCACACAGTTATTTTGTGTCATAATTTTCCCAATACTTTGGCTTGACTCTCTGTCCATATATGGAGAATCTACTGGGTGGCTCAGCTTGTGCTGTTTCTGTCGTGCTAGGAAGAATCACATTGGAGCTGTGATCAGAGAGTTGTGCAGTTGGTGTTGTACTCAGTAATTGTCCCTCCTGTATGTCCACATGTGAAGCATCAGTTGAGCATAGAGTCTCATTTATATCACTATGTGACATCCTTGGTGGTACATAAAGCACTGCATCTGGAATATTTGTAACTCCTGTATTTGTACCTCTGTTATGACGCAGATGTGTTCTGTTGCGCCGGTAATCTTTGCCATTCTCGGTGCGGACAATGTATGAGCGTGGTTCACTTATTACTTTGGTTACCACTGCAGGTTTCCACCTTCCTTCTAAATTTTGCATCATTACCCTATCGCCAAGCTCGCAAGGTTTTAGAAATTTAGACCCACAATCATAGTACTGTTTCTGCCTGTTTTATAATGATTCCACTCGCTGTTTAACCATTGCAGGATACTGTACTTTGGAGGCCAGTTGTGTAGGTGTTGAAGGCAAAACTGATTTCAAACATCTACTCATTAGTAATTGTGAAGGTGATGCAATTCCATCTATTGGGGTGTTACGGTAGTTTAGAATACACAGGTATGGATCTTGATTTGTTTGGGATGCTTTTTCCAAAATGTTCTTTGCAATTTGTATGTATTGTTCAGCTAAGCCATTTGACTGTGGGTAATGTGGGCTGGACAATGTGTGTTTGAAACCCCATTCTTTTGCAAAGTTTGCGAATTCCATTGAGGACTTGAGGAGTACTGAGGACCATTATCTGATTTAATGACATTTATCACTGCACTAGACTTAGTGTCTCTTATTTGAACTATTTCAAAATAATGACTGTAGTAGTCTACCATTTTAAGATAGTTGTTATGGTTCCATGTAAATAGGTCTGATGCAATTATTTGCCAAGCTCTCTCTGGCTGTACTCTTGTTGCCATTGGCTCCTTTTGGTTTGCTCTTTGATTTTCTTGACATGTTGCACAATTATTGACCATGTCTTCAATCTGTGAATTCATTCCAGGCCAATATAAGAGATCCCTAGCATGTATTTTACACAAGGCTATTCCAAAATGCCCTATATGCAGTTTTCTTATTATTTCTTTCCTGAGCTCCAGGGGAACCACAATTCTCTCCCATTTAAAAACAATCCCATCAATTATTGACAGTTTTTTCTTACATTCCAGTAAGGTTTTAAGTCAACATTCACTTTGACTTTTGAGTTCGGCCAGCCTTGCCTTATTTTTGTGATCATATTGGCCATAGTTGCATCCCTTTCTGTTGCTAGCTGTATTTCTTTAAGTTTCTCATCAGTAGCAGGTAATTGTGAAAGTACAGAGTGCACATGCTCTTCCAAGTCCCTTTCCTCTCTTTTGTCTTGTCCAGGCTTAAATGTCCTTGAAAGCATATTAGCTACTGGAATTCTATTGCCAGGTACATATACTACATGCATATAATATGTTTGTATTCTTAGGATCATTCTTTGCAGCCTTGGTGGAGGGGAGTGGTTTTTCCATGATGCTCATAAGTGGTTTATGATCAGTCTCAACTGTGACTTTCTGCCCATAGATGTATTGATGAAATTACAATGGCCAACATTTCTTTTTCTATTTGGGCATAGTTGCATTCCGTAGGAGTTGCATTCCGTAGGAGTCATTGATCTGGAAGCATATGCAACAGGCCTGCCTTCCTGCATTAGCACTGCTCCTAAACCGAACTTAGAGGCATTCTTCTTGGGGTCAAAATATTGTAATCCAGTTTCCGATGAACGCACAATAAGACCTTTGACATCTTCAAACACATTATTTATTGAGTCATTCCAGCTCCATAGTGCATCCTTTTGAAGTAGTTCTTTTAGTGGAGCTGTAGATTCTGCTAGTCCAGGAACAAACCTTGACAGATAATTAAACATACTCAGAATGGTTTCTAATTCCTTCTTAGATGTAGGAGGATTCACATGTTGTATTGCTGATATTTTCTCTGGATCTGCTTTTAGCCCATCTTTTGACAGAATATGACCAAAATATTTAACTTGGGTAAACCCGATTTGCATTTTACCTTGGTTTAACTTCATGTTTCTCTCTTGACACGTTCCAATAGCCAATAGTGCACACAGATTTTGATCATGTTCTTTCCGTGTAGATCCATATACCAGAAGATCATCTATGATTACAACTACACCATGAAGGCCTGCAATGGTTTCATTTGCTTTTTTTCTGAAATATTTCTTGTGCTGAGGCAATACCAAAGGGAACTCTAGTAAAGTGCCATCTTCAAAATGGTGAATTAAAAGTGGTGAGCCTGCTGCTCTGTTCATATAATTTGAGCTTCCAATATCCTGACTGAGCATCTAATACGCTGAAGAAATTTGAATGTGCTAACTTGTGTGTGATGTCATCTAAAGTTGGTAAACTGTAGTGTTCTTGCATGATTTCTCTGTTTAAATCTCTTGGATCAATGCATATTCTTAAAGCACCTGAGTTTTTCTTTTCTACTGCAACCATTGAACTCACCCACTCAGTGGGCTAATCCACTTTTTCCAGCACTCCTAAATTTACCATGCAACCCAGTCCCTCTTTGAGTTTGTCTTTTATGGCAATTGGAATCCTTCTTGGTGAATGAATTACTGGATGTGCATCTGGTTTTAGTTTAATGCGGAATTCACCAGGCAAACAACCTAGCCCTTAAAACACATCTGAAAATAGTTCCTCAACTTGTTGCTTAGATAAACCTTTGCTATACTGATCAACAGTCATTACTATTTTTATTAGATTTAGTTGTTTTCAAGCACTTAACCCTAGAACAGGCTTTGCTGGGGTGTCTATAACATAAAATTCCAAATTAAGCTTTTAGTTTTGTAACATGCATTGATATGAGCACTTTCCCAGTACATGTAGCCGGTGTCCTCCATAACCAAAAATTTTTGACAGACCAGACTTTTCAAGCTCACATATGTTTGCCAGCTTGTCATAATATGTGCTAGCAGGAATGCAATTTACTTGTGCACCTGTATCAATCTTGAATTTAATTGGTATGTTTTGTGTGCTCACACGAATCTCAACATATACTTCATCTTGTTCTACATTTGTTTTATCCACCATAGCTAGAAATATTGTACTTTGATCAAAGTCACTATCAGTTTCATTTTCATCTTGCTCCACGTGATTCACTGACTTCCTATACTTTATAGTGTTGTTTCTGCACACTGGTTGTTTTTCTGACATTTGTAGCATATTTTTCCCTGTGCTGGACACTGTGTATTCTTAGTGTGTTTTGTACCACATTTAGTACAGCTTCTGTAAAGAGTTTGCTCTGCACAATCCTGCAGGTTATATGATTTTCTGCTATGAATCAGATTACTTTCATTTTTCCTTTGCACCATGTGTAAGACTCCTGTGTCTGTGTCACTATGAATTAACTGCATGTGAGCTCTGGATGTTTCATATGCTCTAGCTATTTTTACTGCAGAGTTTATGGTTAGATCCTCTTCTAGCAGTAATTTTTCCTGTACTACTCTAGAATTTGATCCCATCACAATTCTATCTTTTATCATATCATCACAGCCATGAAAGGCACAGTCTTTAGCTATGAGATGTAGCTGTATGACCCACTCATCTATAGATTCTGTTTTACCCTGATGTCTTTCATAAAACACTTTTCTCTGTACAGTTATGTTTTTCTTAGGATTACAGGTTGCCTCAAATTTCTCAAATAACACATTGGGATCTGATTTACCTTCAGCAGATATAGCTCCACTTGCACTCCATGATCTGCAAATATCTCTGCCTTTCTCTCCAATGCAAATGAAAAACTGTGCAACCATCTGATCCTGTGGACTTGTCAGCATCAGGGCCAGCAAACAATAATTCCATGAGCTCTCTCCATCTTGTCCAGTGCTCACATACATTGCCTTTATCAAAGTCCATAGGAAGCACTTGCTGTCTGCTTGCAGCCATGACAATCAAACTTAAATAAATCTGTTTACTTCTGACACCATGTAAAGATCTACTGTTATAGAATGCACAGAACTCATGAATGCACCATTGTTCAACTTCAAGAACAAGAACTTTTTATTAACTGAAGATAATACACAAATTTCACTGTTATACCTCATGCTTGTCCCTAGTGTTAGAACATATGAAGTGCAACAAATATAAACAGTAACGACTGGGAGAAACCATTATAATATATATTCATTATACCAGGTAGAAGGAAGCATCCCACCGCTGCAAACCAGTTGTGACGGACTCCAGCTACCCCGACTGGGTAGCTCCTCCAAAAGGGTCCTTCCTGAACCTGGAACTTGTAGCTATAGAGCAGAGAAAGAGCTCACCCTAATAACCAGACAAGACCAGTATTAAGGTAAAACACAAAAAGAGTTTATTGAGAAAACCACACAGTTTTTATACACAATCTTATCTTGATCAGAGCCTTATCTGATCCCATAATTCCTGCCCCTCCAGACAGGCTGACACCTCCATAGGAGCCATAGTCACACACAGACCCCCACAGTATCTAGGTTGCAGTTTCGGGGTGATCCTGGGGGAGTGGCGGCCCTTTCAGGGTGCCGTTGAAAAGCTCCTGGTCCTCAGATGTCACAGTCCAAAAAGTGTCATGATCCATTACTGTGGACCGGAGTGACAGCCTGGCAAATGTACTTAGGAATAGCCTAAGGTGGGGGGTGTCCAAACCCCCAGTTCCCAAGTCAGCTCCCCCTCAGCACTCACCCCAACCCTTGTCCACCAAAGGCCTAACAAACCCCCAAAAGAGCAGAGCTCTGGGGCAAAGGACCTTTGGAGGGACCTAGATTAATGTTCAGCGGGGACCACTAGCAAGCCCAGCCGGTGAGTAGTTCCATAAGCCCGGCAAGGCATAAAGGGGCCAAGCGGCAGAGATCAGCTCTTTCCATGACAATGTGCAATCAGGGTAACAAAACAATGGAAGCTGGTGGGGACTCAATAATTCCACAATATGGGAGGAGGTGGCCTTGGCAGCCTGGTATCCGTGACAATTCCTATAGCTGTGCATGATATCACATACTCATCACATCTACATATGCATATGTGCCTATAAATATATGTGTACCCTGTTGATTGTATACAGCCTCTCCAATAGGATATATTGAGCTTTAATGAATGTATGGGAAAATATGTGTTAACAAACCTCTACAATGTCTCCAGTGTCCATTTCAGAGTATTTAACATAGATGCAAGCTAAAAGTTTGGAAGTGAAACAGGTATCCGAAAAGTCATTCAGATAAGTTCCTTGAGGTGCTGAATTTGATTAGCCAAAACTGGACTCAAAAATGAGGTTGAAAGGTTGGATGGACAGTATAATAACAAATTATAGATATTACTCATATAAGTAAAACCTATCCTTCCCCTTAAATTACCCTTTACTCATCTAATCTTATTCCCCCCTCTCCCACTTATTTTATTTTTTTCCTTCAACCTTTTTCCCCTTTCTCCTTTCCTTTGCTCAGCTGGAGCTTCGATCTCTTCCATATCATTAAAGAAACCCTAATGGATATTATATCAGTAAGTAAACATGGTCATTACTATTACACTTATTGATACTATATTGTTTTTTACATTGATTATAGTTAAAGGGACAGTCTACTCCAGAATTGTTATTGTTTAAAAAGATAGATAATCCCTTTATTACCATTCCCCAGTTTTTGCATAACCAACACTGTTATATTTATACAGTTTTTACCTCTGCGATTGCCTTATATCTAAGCCTCTGCAGACTGCCCCTTATTTTTAGTTCTTTTGACAGACTTGCATTTTAACAAATCAGTGCCCTCTCATAAGTAACTCCACGGGTGTGAGCACAACATTATCTATATGGCACACATGAACTAACTCTCTCTGAAAAAACTGTAAAATGCACTGAGATAACAGATGGCCTTCAATGGCTTAGAAATTACCATATGAGCCTATGTAGTTTTAGCTTTCAACTAAGAATACCAAGAACACAAAACAATTTTGATGGTAAAAGTATATTAGAAAGCTGTTTAAAATAGCATGCCTTATCTAAATCATGGAAGTTTACTTTTGACAAGACTGTCCCTTTAATTGATAACACTTTAGGATCTTTATTATTGTATTAATACTTTATTTATTCTTTCTTTTCAACATTCATTTCATTTCTATTGCATTTTATGTACACAATTCAAGGTATAAAATATTCAACATTTGGACCTTGGGATACAAGCCAACATTAAGACATATGGACAATTCACCACAGAAAGCACACAATGGAGCTCCAATCCATTTTTTTAATATATGTATTTACAGACTGTGGCCTCTATTTATCATTGGTCTTGTGGACCTGATCCGACAGTGCGGATCAGGTCCACAAGACCTCGCTAAATGCGGAGAGCAATACGCTCTACGCATGTAACATTGCACCAGCAGCTCACAAGAGCTGCTGGTGCAACGCCGCCCCCTGCTGACTCACGGCCAATCGGCCGCCAGCAGGGAGGTGTCAATCAACCCGATTGTACTCATGCTCAGAGCAGGCGGACAGGGTTATGGAGCAGCGGTCAGACTCGCCAGAAACACGGGCCCACAAGCTCCATACGGAGCGTGATAAATATGGGCCTGTGGATGTTTGCTACTTGTAATATACATCTCTTAATCCCCTGGAGTGGATTCACAATAAAGCTCTTGGGGGGAGAAAAAAGTTGTGAAAAGTGAGCTGAAAATGTAATGTATTTTCGGCTCCATGGGGTAAACAGGGCTTTTTTCTAGCAACAGAAGCCCCATTTGCGAGGGCAAGAATCAGGTAAAATCATGTTATTGTGATAGCATGGAATCAAAAAGTAGCCTTTTCGGCCCAGAAAACAGAGGGGTTCTCTAATTTGCAGCTGATCACCATACTAATTTGAAGAGCTGTTCCAAATAGCCACAGCGAGATGTTTGATTAGTTGGAGCATCTTTAAACCATAGAGCATCAAGAAATCACATAGCCCTGTAATTGGTACCTCATGTATGTCCTCTATAGACAACATACAGCACACACCCAAAATACCACTTATGTGAATTATCCACTTTCATATGAGGAACCTCATGGTCTTCTAAGTATTTGGCAAATTCCATAGGAATTACAACACCTACCTAGGGGAGTTTTATAGTGTTCTGGGCTGCAAGATTCTATGACTACCATATAAGCACCTAGCACTTACAGCAACTTTATTTTTATTTATTTAAAGCAAATACAAATCAAAGTGGATCAAGTGTAGCAATGCATTACTGGGAACTAGCTGCAGATTAGTGGCTGCATCTATATGAATCTTGTCATTGGCTCCCCTTATGTGTTCAGCTAGTAGTTCTCAGTAGTGCATTGCTGCTCCTTCAACAAAGGATGCCAAAAAATGAAGAAATTTGATAACAGAAGTAAATTGGAAAGTTGTTTAAAATTGTATGCTCTACCTAAATTGTAAAAGAAAAATGTTGGGGTTGCATGTCTCTTTAAAACAAACTTACTTTTAGTGAGATAAAAAAGCAAGACATACAGGAGTAAAATGCTTTGAAAAAGGAATGGATGAATTAGCATACTTTGAGTTTTATACACGTTGATATTTTTTAAGTTTTTACTTCATATATTGAAACAACATTGTACATTTGATACTATTTTAAATTTGCATTCAGTTGCTGACTTATAGGGGCCAATTTATAATGCTGCAAATGCATAAATAAAGAAGCAACTGTCTTAAGACAGCTGCTCCTTAACTCGTTCGCCACCTCTGAGGTGGCGAACAGCAATCATCCCGATCAGATACGATCATGATGATTGACACCCCCCTCTAGGGGCGGCAATCTCTCAGATCTCTAAGATTATCTAAAAAGTCTTTCAGAACTGTGAGGTCGCTCAAAGAATTTTACAAAGGAAAATGTTAACTTATCTCACTATGCAGTGTTTTGAATGTGAAGGAAATACACTTACATTACAATATAATACTCAAAAAACACCACAAAGATTTTATGTGATTTGTCTTTATAGCTGACAGTTTTTGATCACTGGTCACTTAGCGAGACATAACTGTCGAGGCAGATTTTGCCTTTATAGGGTCACATGAAGAACCACAAAGCACTGAGAGATTTTTTTCTTTTAGAGAGTCTTCCCTGAGCTGAGAGCTTCAGAGAATAAGGCCCTATGTCATATTATTACATGTGATAGTTGTGCGTCATAATTTTACTTAAAGGGACATTAAACACTAACGGCTAGATTTAGAGTTTTGTCGGTAAGGACCCGCGTATCTAACGCTGGCTTTTTTCTGTCCGCACCTTTAAAATAACTCTGGTATTGAGAGTCCACAGAATGGCTGCGTTAGGCTCCAAAAAAGGAGCGTAGAGCATATTTAACACAACTTCAACTCTCGATACCAGAGTTGCTTACGGACGCGGCCAGCCTCAAAAACGTGCTCGTGCATGATTCCCCCATAGGAAACAATGGGGCTGTTTGAGCTGAAAAAAAACCTAACACCTGCAAAAAAGCCGCGTTCAGCTCCTAACGCAGCCCCATTGTTTGCTATGGGGAAACACTTCCTACGTCTGCACCTAACACCCTAACATGTACCCCGAGTCTAAACACCCCTAACCTTACACTTATTAACCCCTATTCTGCCGCCCCCGCTATCGCTGACCCCTGTATATTATTTTTAACCCCTAATCTGCCGCTCCGTAAACCGCCGCTACTTACATTATCCTTATGTACCCCTAATCTGCTGCCCCTAACACCGCCAACCCCTATATTATATTTATTAACCCCTAATCTGCCCCCCACAACGTCGCCTCCACCTGCCTACACTTATTAACCCCTAATCTGCCGAGCGGACCGCACCGCTATTATTATAAAGTTATTAACCCCTAATCCGCCTCACTAACCCTATAATAAATAGTATTAATCCCTAATCTGCCCTCCCTAAAATCGCCGACACCTAACTTCAATTATTAGCCCCTAATCTGCCGACCGGAGCTCACCGCTATTCTAATAAATGTATTAACACCTAAAGCTAAGTCTAACACTAACACCCCCCTAAGTTAAATATAATTTAAATCTAACGAAATTAATTAACTCTTCTTAAATAAATTATTCCTATTTAAAGCTAAATACTTACCTGTAAAATAAATCCTAATATAGCTACAATATAAATTATAATTATATTATAGCTATTTTAGGATTAATATTTATTTTACAGGTAACTTTGTATTTATTTTAACCAGGTACAATAGCTATTAAATAGTTAAGAACTATTTAATAGCTAAAATAGTTAAAATAATTACAAATTTACCTGTAAAATAAATCCTAACCTAAGTTACAATTAAACCTAACACTACACTATCAATAAATAAATTAAATACAATTCTTACAAATAACTACAATGAAATAAACTAACTAAAGTACAAAAAATAAAAAAGAACTAAGTTACAAAAAATAAAAAAAATATTTACAAACATAAGAAAAATATTACAACAATTTTAAACTAATTACACCTACTCTAAGCCCCCTAATAAAATAACAAAGGCCCCCAAAATAAAAAAATGCCCTACCTAAATTACTAAAGTTCAAAGCTCTTTTACCTTACTAGCCCTGAACAGGGCCCTTTGTGGGGCGTGCCCCAAGAAGTTCAGCTCTTTTGCCTGTAAAAAAAACATACAATACCCCCCCAACATTACAACCCACCACCCACATACCCCTAATCTAACCCAAACCCCCCTTAAATAAACCTAACACTAAGCCCCTGAAGATCTTCCTACCTTATCTTCACCATACCAGGTTCACCGATCGATCCAGAAGAGCTCCTCCGATGTCCTGATCCAAGCCCAAGTGGGGGGCTGAAGAGGTCCATGATCCGGCTGAAGTCGTCATCCAAGCGGGAGCTGAAGAGGTCCATGATCCGGCTGAAGTCTTCATCCAAGCGGGAGCTGAAGAGGTCCATGATCCGGATGAAGTCTTCTATCAACGGCATCTTCAATCTTCTTTCTTCGGGAGCCATCATCTTCCATCCGACGCGGAACATCCTCTTCTCCCAACGCCTACTAGACGAATGACGGTTCCTTTAAATGACGACATCCAAGATGGCGTCCCTCGAATTCCGATTGGCTGATAGGATTCTATCAGCCAATCGGAATTAAGGTAGGAATATTCTGATTGGCTGATGGAATCAGCCAATCAGAATCAAGTTCAATCCGATTGGCTGATTCAATCAGCCAATCAGATTGAGCTCGCATTCTATTGGCTGTTCCGATCAGCCAATAGAATGCGAGCTCAATCTGATTGGCTGATCGGATATATTTTTTTATTTTTTGTAACTTAGTTCATTTTTATTTTTTGTACTTTAGTTAGTTTATTTCATTGTAGTTATTTGTATGTATTGTATTTAATTAATTTATTGATAGTGTAGTGTTAGGTTTAATTGTAGGTAATTGTAGGTATTTTATTTAATTTATTTATTGATAGTGTAGTGTTAGGTTTAATTGTAACTTAGGTTAGGATTTATTTTACAGGTAATTTTGTAATTATTTTAACTAGGTAGCTATTAAATAGTTCTTAACTATTTAATAGCTATGGTACCTGGTTAAAATAAATACAAAGTTACCTGTAAAATAAATATAAATCCTAAAATAGCTATAATATAATTATAATTTATATTGTAGCTATATTAGGATTCATTTTACAGGTAAGTATTTAGCTTTAAATAGGAATAATTTATTTAATAAGAGTTAATTAATTTCGTTAGATTTAAATTATATTTAACTTAGGGGGGTGTTAGTGTTAGGGTTAGACTTAGCTTTAGGGATTAATACATTTATTAGAATAGCGGTGAGCTCCGGTCGGCAGATTAGGGGTTAATGTTTGAAGTTAGGTGTCGGCGATGTTAGGGAGGGCAGATTAGGGGTTAATACTATTTATTATAGGGTTAGTGAGGCGGATTAGGGGTTAATAACTTTATTATAATAGCGGTGCGGTCCGGTCGGCAGATTAGGGGTTAATAAGTGTAGGCAGGTGGAGGCGACGTTGAGGGCGGCAGATTAGGGGTTAATAAATATAATATAGGGGTCGGCGGTGTTAGGGGCAGCAGATTAGGGGTACATAGCTATAATGTAGGTGGCGGCGCTTTGCGGTCGGCAGATTAGGGGTTAATTATTGTAGGTAGCTGGCGGCGACGTTGTGGGGGGCAGGTTAGGGGTTAATAAATATAATACAGGGGTTGGCGGTGTTAGGGGCAGCAGATTAGGGGTACATAAGTATAACGTAGGTGGCGGTCGGCAGATTAGGGGTTAAAAAATGTAATCGAGTGGCGGCGATGTGGGGGGACCTCGGTTTAGGGGTACATAGGTAGTTTATGGGTGTTAGTGTACTTTAGAGCACAGTAGTTAAGAGCTTTTTGAACCGGCGTTAGCCCAGAAAGCTCTTAACTACTGACTTTTTTCTGCGGCTGGAGTTTTGTCGTTAGATTTCTAACGCTCACTTCAGACACGACTCTAAATACCGGAGTTAGAAAGATCCCATTGAAAAGATAGGATACGCAAATGACGTAAGGGGATCTGCAGTATGGAAAAGTCGTGGCTGAAAAGTGAGCGTTAGACCCTTTTTTGAGTGACTCCAAATACCGGCGGTAGCCTAAAACCAGCGTAAGGAGCCTCTAACGCTGGTTTTCATGGCTACCGCCAAACTCGAAATCTAGGCCTAACATTGCTTCTTGGCAACATTTATGGGTTATTGTATAGTATTGTGAGTGGATTTTCGACGATATCCTGTTCACTACACTTCTTTCAAGCTCGAAGCTCAAAACCAACTAATTAATTAAAATGGGGACAGTCATTAATGTGTTTGAAAACTACTTAGAACAACCATATATTAACACATCTACCATATGCATATTCATATACAACATTTAATTATAGGGTCAGCACAAGAAAGGACAACAATCACTTTAATTGGAATTACATCTTTAGCACCATTTACGATTGCTGAAGTAAGCCTAGGGTTGACACCTCGGCCAAGTTTTGATAGACACTTATGACTTATACATGCTGCAGGGTGTGCAGAGGGGAACAGGAATAGTGATCTCCAGCATCATATGTGTGCTGTCGTGGGCCGCTATACATGTTACCAATGCCATATGCACACCCTGAAACAAAGGTAACTCAGAACACTGCTACTGAAACTAGCACACTGAGCAAACGTCATGTTGGAGACTACTATATATATGTTTCCGTGATTACGTGTTCAACATGGTGGAGGCATTATAGTTTGTGAATAAACAACTGTTTAGACAGCAATTACGAGGGCAATACTTTGTAAGGATATGTAAGGATATCTCAAAACAGTCCCAAAAATGCTAGTCATTAAGCATATTTTTCCCCCTGATTTTTGACGTGCTTTGTAATCATCTGTAGTTCTTATTTTGTGGTTTTATAATCCATAACTGTGCCACACTTTTCAACTAATTACAATGTTTTTAACAAAACCACACATCAAACATAATTCAGTGCAAAGTTTATTTAAAAAAATACAATTATTATCCGTATTAACAGCCAATAAGAATTTATAACACATTGTACTAATTGCATGACAAAAAATATATAAATTAGACCACTTCCTTAAATCCTATTAGTCTTGAAAAATATTGCCATGGTGGCATCACACTTTACCCTGGAAGAAAATGAAGTGCTTGTTGCCACAATATATCTACTTAATAGGATCGTGGAGGAGGGAGAAGAACCCACATGAAGGGGATATCATGTGGAGTGACAATGCAGATATTGTCAACTTGACTGCTAAGAATGAGAAATCTGATGAGGAAAATAATTTCCGACATCAAAAGGAAGGTTTTAAGGAAGAAAAACCAATTACACAAATTATTCGTATTATCTGTTATTTGTAGAATGCCAACAGATTCTGCAGCGCTATAAACATAGGCGGTATACAAGGTAACATTTATAGGGATCAAATGGGTAGAGGGCCCTGCCGAGATTCGCACTGTTGTAGTCAACTCTTACGAAGCTGATCTGCAAACAGTTGGGCTCTTAAACATTCATGCTAAGGGGGTTCATGACAGATAGTAATGGAGGAGAGGAACTGGTATTAGGAAAGGTTAGTGAATGTTGTATGCATCCCTGAACAGTAGAGTCTTTAGGGAATGCTTGAAGCTTTCAAAACTAGGGGAGAGTCTTGTGGAGTGAGGCAGAGAGTTCCACAAGATGGGAGCCAGTCTGGAAAAGTCCTGTAAATGGGAATGTGAGGAGGTAACAAGAGAGGAGGAGAGTAGGAGGTTGTGAGCAGAGCGAAGGGGGCGGGAGGGAGAGTATCTGGAAACAACGTCTGAGATATAGGGGAGGGCAGTGCAGTTGAGGGTCTTGTATCTCAGAGTCAATGAAGGGATTGGCAGAAAGTTGCAGCAGATAAAGAGCGACATGTATGGAAGATGAGCCTGGCAGAGGCATTCATTATGGATTGTAAAGGAGCTAGGCGGCAACTAGGGAGACCAGAGAGGACAGAATTGCAATAGTCAAGGCAGGAAAGGATGAGAGATTGGATTAAAATCTTAGTTGTGTCTCACGAGTTGAACTACACAAGTGAGCAAACTCCTTTATTCTCTCTCCTCCTTTACTTTTCTTTCAACAGCTCTTTTCTTCTTACCCTCATATATAATACAAAAAATATGTACAGAAAATGTCAGATGGTAATAAACAAATATCTGTTACAATGTGCTAAGAAACAATACTCTCCTTTTAGCTTGACCGCTGCCCTCCGGTGGTCTCTCCCCAAGGACCGTAATATACAATAGAAAATAAATAGTGGATGGCGCTGGTCTTTGAAGAATGTCAATTTCTCTAATGATAAAGAGAAAAACAAGGCTTGTTGTGTGTATTAAAGCCAAGTGAATAAGGTGCAGTATACTCACTCCTTAAATTGAATGAGGTCAGCTTGTTTGGAGTATCTCCCTCTGATATCAGATAACAGTGCTCCAGGAAGGTTTCAATGTAACTGAGAGTGAAATGGAAACTCCATAAACAGTATGCGAAACTGATAATAACAAAAAATGTAGTAACTTACTTCATTAATAATGAAGATACGGCTGTCACAGCAAAAAAAGGAAGAATATTCCAATTGTATAAAATATATATTTATTAGCTCTACGCTTTTCAACGTTCAAAGACGTCTTTTTCAAGAGCAATTTTAAAATAGGTTAAAACAGTTGAAAAGATATCCTCATATATATTTCATATTATTTGTGCGAAAACAGAGGGGGATACCTTTATCTATTTTATGTTACACTATCAATATTTGGAAAAATCTTACTGACTTTGTTATTTCATGTAGGAGCTGCGTCTCCCAACCATATTGTAAACTATTTTCGCTTTTTCAAATAAAGTTGGTTTAAAAAAAAAAAAAAATCTTAGTTGTGTCTTGTGAAAGAAAATGTCTAATTTTAGAGGTGTTTTTTTTTTTGTTTTATAATTTTTATTGAGGTAACAAAGACATACATAAATAACAGCATATACTTTCATGGCAACATACCTGTGTACATACATTAATTCTTGCACAATTAATACATAGGTACGTCTTAGGACAATAAACAACATAAATTCCCAAGCAGCAGGAAATACTTTGGGCTATGAGCGGTACCTCATTTTATATATAGCTATGTTAACATGGACACAACAAATCAAAACCTGGTTTTCGTATCTTATCTCTAAGAAAAGGGCAGAGGTCTTTGTGTGTCCATAACATACATAACAACCAGGAAAAATTTTATTATTTATCAACTTTGTGTAAGGATAGGGCCACTTTTGAGCCCTGAACTATAACTTAAGAAAAAAAAAAAAAAAAAGAAAACATATACATGAGATAAGAACCATGTTATGACTAACTTCATTTACATCACACAATATATATATAAGGAGGTCTCGTATTCTAGGGGGGGATTGTAGCAGAATATTCAGGACTCAATCATATCAACCTTATATCCCAGCTGTACTTAAGGTGCTATACATCCCCATCAATTATTCAAAAAGGGAAAATATACACTCAGATAGATCCCCACACTGAGTATCTTAGATTCTAGGGCAAAAGATGGGACCTCCTCAGGGGGCCCAGAGGAGTAATTCTTGTTATATGAGCTCCACATGCATCTAATGTAAGTGAATGGGCTTTAAACATAATAGGTATCACCATTAGTAGTGAATTTTTACTCCAGGTCTCTATGTATTGCAGGAGTTGGGGAATATGTGCTATTCATACTGTCCCGGCCGCAGACAGTACATTGAGGCTACTGCAAGACTAGAAAGAAAAATAAGGAACTATTAAATAAAGAGACCCAACACATGTATATGAGATCTTATGGTGGATTTACTGCAATAATGTATAAACCACATGGTGGCCGCCAGAACTCAACCCTACAAGTGGAGGTGTAGATATAATAGACTGCTAACCAAAAGGAAATTAATAGAGGGTTATAGTGGGGCCAAGGAGGTATTATGTCTGAGCAGACAGACTGGTGGGACTACAGCATAGTTAGGCCCCTATAGTTAGCAGAGGCAGCATAACAAACAGGTAAAACAATGCAGTGTACCCAAGTCAGCAATTCAAGCATATAAAGTACATTAGGTGTCTGGATGTTGGGCATACCCCAGGGGATTGCTAGCGATAAATGATAAATAGTAAACTCAGCCACTGTAGGCTTCATGATAAACTTTTCACCCAGTCTGGTATTCATGAGAAGTGCTGCTGGGTCTTGAGCCTGTCGTCCACGGTCTAACCGACCCCCATGCTCTCCGCCCCCTGTGCATAGGGAGCCTCAGAGCCCTGGGGATTTTTGTGCACCAAACTGAACAACAGGGCCAAAGCACCCTAGTCCAGCTTATGATGTCGGAAGCCAAAAAAGTAAGTAGGTGGTCGGGGAGTCTTCTTGTAGTGCTCTGTATTGTATGGATCATGCACAGCGGAGTTTTGGACAGGCCTAGTTCCCACGAGGTCAATTTCTCTTCTAGAAGAGCTAGCATCGCTCCCCGCAAGTGGCAAAGGAGGATCTTGCTTCCTCCACCTCCGCTTTCTATCCGGCTGAGCAATCTCGGTATAGTGTGCAGGAGTTGGCAGAGGCCGCAAATCGTAGTCTGACAGTGGGCATTAGACTCTGCATCGCAGACTTTTCCAGATCCAGGCTAGGGGAGCCAGTTTGAAACACTTCCCGCGACACTATTGCTGTCCTCTCCTCCATCTCATAGGTTTCCAAACCTGAGGGCCTGAAGGCTATTGCCTGCTCTTTGTATCGCCATTTGTCTCCAAGTTGCGCAGCAGGTGGGCTTACTATTCTGTCAATCCTCTCACAAATCTTCCTGACACACTCTTCTAATAGCACCTGTATAAGAACAAGTAGCTCTTCCATGTTAGAATTGCTTATATTCTCTTTATACCTGGTATCCCGGGGGGGGGGGGGGGGTGTTGAGTGCCTTCTCTGTTAGAGCTGCCAGGCTTCTCAACAGTCCAGCCTGAATGACTTGCTGTATAAAAATAATTGAAAATATAGGTATCATCCGCTTCACTAAAGTCTCTTCTACAGGATGGTGTAAAATGCAGCAGTGGATGACACAGAAAAATGTAGATTACATGGCAGAATGTAAATTTCTGAGCAGTCTTCAGTTTAGCGACCATCTTGGGCCAGAGCCAGGACACACCCCCTTTAGAGGTGCTTTTAAGGTGGAAGCGGCAGGATTTTGCCAAGGACTGAATGTGGGGAGTGAAAGAAAGGTCTGAGTCAAATGTGACCCCAAGACATCAGGCATGTGGGGTAGGGGTAATGATGGAGTTGTCGACAGTTATAGAGAGATGGGGGGTGGAGATTTTAAAAGAAGGAGGGAAAATAAGGAGCTCCGTTTTGGAGAGATTTAGCTTAAGGTAGTGAGAGGACATCCAGGAAGAGATGGGAGAAAGACTGTTAGTGACACTGGTTAGCAAGGAAGGAGATAGGTCTGGTGCAGAGAGGTAGATTTGGATGTCGTCGGCATACAAATGATACTGAAACCCATGGGACTTTATTAAGGAACCTAATGATGATGTGTAGATTGAGAAGAGAAGGGGATTGAGGACAGGTACCCCAACAGAAAGTGGTGACGGGGCAGAGGAAGCCCCAGAGAAGGCTACACTAAAGGTATGGTTAGACAGATAGGAAGAGAATCACAAGAGAGCTGTGTCACAAATGCCAAAGGATTGGAAGGTTTGGAGCAAAAGAGGGTGGTCAACAGTATCAAAGGCTGCAGACAGATCAAGGATGATAAGCAGAGAGAAGTGAATTTTGGATTTTGCTGTAAGTAGGTAATCTGTAACCTTAACGATTGCTGTCTCTGTGGAGTGATGGGCCGAAATCCAGATTGCTTTGGGTCAAGGAGGGAGTTTAATATAAGGAACTGGGATAGGCGTGCATATACCAGCTTTTCAAGAAGCTTTGAGGCAAGAGGGAGTAGGGAAATAGGGCGATAGTTGGATGGGGAGGTTGGATGTGTTTGGAGGATAGGTGGGACCAGTGCATGTTTTAGCTTTAAGGGAAATATACTGGTGCTGAGGGATGTGGTTATTAAAAATGAATATCTAGATTTTTTAAATTTAAATCCCTAAATATATAATTCTATGTAAAAACTCACTAAACCATTACAATTAAGTTAAAGGGACAGTCTACACCAGAATTTTTATTGTTTGAAAAGATAGATAATCCCTTTATTACCCATTCCCTAGTTTTGCATTACCAACACAGTTATATAAATACACTTTTTACTTCTGTGATTACCTTGTATCTAAGCCTCTGCAAACTGCCCCCTTATTTCAGTTCTTTTGACAGACATCCATTTTAGCCAATCAGAGCTTGCTCACTGGAACTCCACGTGAGTGAGCACAGTGTTATCTATATGACAAACGTGAACTAACACCCTCTAGTGGTGAAAAACTGTCAAAATGCCCTGAGAGAAGAGGCAGCCTTCAAGGGCTTAGAAGTTAGCATATGAACCTCCTAGGTTTAGCTTTCAACTAAGAATACCAAGAGAACAAAGCAAAATTGGTGATAAAAGTAAATTGGAAAATTGTTTAAAATTACATTCTCTATCTGAATCATGAAAGTTTATTTTGGACTAGACTGTCCCTTTAAGTGAAATAAACACTGTAAAAGGGTCTCCATTGTTTCCAAATTATTTATTAGGAATCAATATATGTTGTAATAAGAGGAATATATTTACAGATATATATATATATATATATATATATATATATATATATATATATATATACATATACATATACATATACTACAGCAAAACAGTCCAAATAATTAATACAGGCAACTAGCTACCCCCAATTTGTGCAACACTGTTAAAATAATCACATAATTGTATCCAAATTATTCAATGTGTCCAACATCAAGAAGAGAGAGAGAAAGAAAGTGTTTCCCAATTTTATTCTCAATTCAAAGGGGTTTGGCCTATCACATGCCAGTCAAGGCTAATGGGAGTGTCTTTAATTTAACACCTAGCTCAGGCAGAGAAAGGTATATCTGGGGGGAGGGATTTTAAAACCAGCTATGTGAATATGCCAAGGATAAAGTCTGTGAGCTATGTCACCACAAGGGAGAGGTTAAAAATGTGTGTGAGTATAGGGGTTAGTGTAGAAGAGAGGGTGGGGAGTAGCTGTGAGGGGATGGGGTTGAGGGGACTGGTAGTGAGGTGAGAGCACAGTATACGTGCAGAAACTTCTTCCTCAGTAACAGGGACAAAAGAGCTTAATATATGGCTATGTGGGTTTTGGGTGATTGTAAGCTTTTGAGGGGGTGAGACTAGAAGTATGTTGGGAGCTGATTTAGTTTCTGATGGAATCAATTTTGTTATTGAAATGGCTGGCAACATCTTGATCTGACAGAGAAGTTGTATTAGGAGCAGGGGCGGAACTACAGGGGGTGCAGAGGTCGCAATTGCGACTGGGCCCCCAAGAGTGGGGGCCCAGCTTAAAAAAAAAATAAAAAAAATTTTTTTACAATAAAAAAATGTTGACCTGCCACTGCCTGCTCTGATATCATGTGAGTGTGACATGATGCTTCACTAGTGTCTCTGACTACAGGGGTTAGTGTTTCTGTTTTACCCATTGGTGTTTATGTGTGTGTGTGTATATGTGTGAGTGTATGTATGTATGTGACTGTGTGTGTATTTATGCATGTATATGTGTGTGTGTGTATGTTTGTGGAACCAGCAAATTACAGACCTTGTTACTACAGCATAGGGGGGCGGGGGGTAAACAGTGTCACTATACAGTATCACTATATACAGAAGGGGGGGGGGGCTGGACCATATCACAGACTACTGTGGTCACTTTATAAAGTATTGGGGCGGGTAGGGTCAGGCCAGCCATCTCACCGGCAGATTACAGACTGTGTCACTGACTCACTATATACAGTACTGGTGGGTTAAACAGTGTCACTATATACAGTAATAAGGGGTCAGACCACCTCACAGATTGTGGGCACAGGGTACCTCCTTTTGCAGACATGTAATCTGATTCACGTTTTTTTCTGTGTTAAATGTAAAAAAAAAAAAAAAAAAAGATATGTATCAAATTCACCTTTTTTTTGGGGTGGGGGGCCCTTCTTAGGCCTAGATTTGGAGTTTGGCGTTAGCCGTGAAAACCAGCGTTAGAGGCTCCTAATGCGGGTTTCTTACGGACTCCGGTATTTAGAGTTCAGTTACCGACACTCAAAAATCACCTAACGCTCAAATTTCTACCGACACCTCAGAACCAGTAGTAAACATATACCGACAAAAAAAACATCAACGAATCACAAAACAAATATTACACAAAGTACACTTACACTCATACAAACACGACACTATATTTAATTTTCATATTTAATAATTTTTCATCAAAATACAAAGGATTAAAGTTGCGAGATCTCGGGTGTTAGAAAAAAAACAACACAAATCCATTTTCCCATTGACTTACATTGACACACGGGAAAAGACCCTCATATACCTACATCTAACTAATAACATTATCACAAACATACACTCATCGATGCATACAAACAATATACACCACATGACATACACAAAATATTTATTTATCACAAAAAGAACACGATTTAGTTACTTTTTCACAAAAGCTCATGACGTCATTCACTTTACGAGGAAAACCAGTCTTAGAAAAAAAAAATGAAAACATTTTAGAGCCTCCATTGACTTCTATTGGGAAGACGTGCTCGTGCACGCGAAACCCTCATTTCCCTAACGCACGCAAATAGCGTAGACAGAAAAACTCCAAATACCAGCGCTAGAAAAGACATGATTTCATGCGTTAGACACAGCTATGATAAATAGATCAAGAAATGACTATTTCCCTATGGTGGATTTATGGATTTTACTGTTTGAATATTCACAACACCATTAAATTGTTTCAGACTTTTATATTACATCAACTACAAATCAACATCACTAGTAACAACATTTTTGTTTTAAAAATATTACATTTAAACGGACACAAAAATAATGTCAACTTTTCAGGATTCACAAACACTACACAATGGGAAACAATTCTCATTTACCTTTATTATTGCATTTCAGTTATTCAACTCATATGCTTGCAGCAACAGCATATCTACATAGGCTTAACACATGATCACTCATGGATGCACATACATTACTTTTAACATTCACTCATACATGTGCATTCAAATGATGGGGGAAAAACACATTACATTCTCTCGAGGAATCACAAAACACAACATATGGATTTTACTGTACTTTTAACATCATTATTCCATCACCAGAAACCATTAGGAATTACGTACAACAAGAACATCATTACACCAGATTACAGATGTCACTTTATGGGAAGGAACAACAATGCCAGACCGCTATATAGAAGTCAGCATATGTGGGACACAATCACAATATATACGTATATGTACATAACACGCATCACCCATCACGCAACCACAAAGCACACATTTAGATTTTATTCAGCACACAATAACAATGTAGCACAATACAACAACACAATGAGGATTTCAGAACTACATAGGCAGGTTAATAATATCATGACGTCATTAGAAGATTCAACCATACACATCACAGATTCACGACTGTACCGCCCCTTTCGGAACTTTAACACTCAATACTACAATACAACATATACGTAAACAACAGTTTGGAACAGCATTATTAAGGCAATTTCAATGGGACAATTAATAAATATTGTCAGATCGCAAATCACTTATATATATAATACTACAGATGACAGCCGGAAGTTCTTCAGTATTAGTGCCATTTGAATGGGACGCATACAATATTGACATCTCGGCAATCACTTATATATACAATACTACAGATGACAGCCGGAAGTTATTCAGTATTAGTGCGATTTGAAAGGGACGTATACAATATTGACAGCTCGGCAATCACTTATATATACAATACTACAGATGACAGCCGGAAGTTATTCAGTATTAGTGCGATTTGAAAGGGACGCATACAATATTGACAGCTCGGCAATCACTTATATTTACAATACTACAGATGGCAGACGGGAAGTTCGGAATTATTATTGCGATTTGAAAGGGACGCATACAATATTGACAGCTCGGCAATCACTTATATATACAATACTACAGATGGCAGACGGGAAGTTCGGAATTATTATTGCGATTTTAAAGGGACGCATACAATATTGACTGCTCGGCAATCACTTATATATACAATACTACAGATGGCAGACGGGAAGTTCGGAATTATTATTGCGATTTGAAAGGGACGCATACAATATTGACAGCTCGGCAATCACTTATATATACAATACTACAGATGGCAGACGGGAAGTTCGGAATTATTATTGCGATTTGAAAGGGACGCATACAATATTGACAGCTCGGCAATCACTTATATATACAATACTACAGATGGCAGACGGGAAGTTCGGAATTATTATTGCGATTTTAAAGGGACGCATACAATATTGACTGCTCGGCAATCACTTATATATACAATACTACAGATGGCAGACGGGAAGTTCGGAATTATTATTGCGATTTGAAAGGGACGCATACAATATTGACAGCTCGGCAATCACTTATATATACAATACTACAGATGGTAGACGGGAAGTTCGGAATTATTATTGCGATTTTAAAGGGACGCATACAATATTGACAGCTCGGCAATCACTTATATATACAATACTACAGATGGCAGCTGTTACTTTATCGTTTACAAACAATATTGCAGCAACATTGATCGATCACATTCGATGCACATTATACACAACTATGCACTTTCATTCATGTTAGCCTGGACGTGTGCTTGTTACTATAAGATCGCGTTTAAGAAATATTGATTACGCATATGAACAAACATTACAAACATGCACTGTATGTGTGATATTTGACACTTTCACATTGAGATTCATTGTTTGAAAATAACATTTCAGCAAACAACAAATAAACGCCCACTGTGAAAGCATTCGCGCCGCTCACAGGTGAATACAATCAGCAATCATTACAAACTCACTACCATTGGACTAATTGTACTATAAATCCCCCAAACAACATGGCCAATGCATCACTTGTGATCCACATCAGATCAAGTGCTTATCTTGTTACGCTGTTTTGAAAGATGGATGACGATGACATGGTAGACGCTGCTGGTGCTGCTATTGGCGAACTAGCTGTTGGTCGAATCAGGCAGCCTCGGCGGCTCAGACTGAGACGAAGGGGTCATCTGGTTCAAGGTCCTCGTGTCTACAGGGTGAGACCCACCTTGGAAAACATGAGCGACTTTGAGGTTTATGATAAGTATCGGCTCGATCGCGAACAGCTCATTGGCCTTTACGATCTTCTTAAACCTCATTTGGAGCCACGTATAAGAATAAGGACTGCTGTTCCCGCCATGAGTAAGATGCTAAGCTGTCTATACGTCCTGGCCTCAGGGAGTTTTCAATCCGGAGAACTGTACATGCATGGCCTGGCTCAAGGTACATTCTCTGGGGTGTTTGATAACTTTCTGGACGCCATGGTACGTATCAGTAAGCAATACATAGGATTCCCACAGAATGATGGTGATTGGAGGCGCCTGAAGCGGGAATTCTTTGATATTGCTCAATTGCCCAATGTCTTGGGAGCCATAGATTGTACCCACATTGCGCTGCGTGCTCCAATTGATGACTCGCCCTTCAGAAATCGCAAACATTTTCATAGCCTCAATGTGCAGTATGTTTGTGATGCACAGATGAGGATTATGCATGTGTTTGCGAATTTTGGAGGGGCTTGTCATGATGCCCGCATCCTCTCTCTGTCGTCACTGTGGAGACAGTTTGAGGAAAGACAAATGCCCCCTGGTTATCTCGTTGGTGAGTATTTGTGCACAACATGGTTAATTAGTTTGACAATTGCCACTGTAGTTTTAAAATTTTAGCGTAATGTTCAGCTATAGGATGCAATTTAACCATATATTTTCCCCCCGCTAATGTCTACTTTTAGTTCAATGCAGATATGTAGCATGTCTTACCTTAAATGCTCAGATAGAGAATGTAATGTAACCATGTAGTTAGCATTTTACACAAGGCTTGATTTAGGAGAAATACGCATATGTAGCATGTCTTAGCTGAAATGGGAAGATATTAGCTAATGCAATTTAACCATGTCATTGTCTCTTTCCGCAAATGTCTTTTAGTTCAATGCAGATATGTAGCATGTCTTACCTTAAATGCTCAGATAGAGAATGTAATGTAACCATGTAGTTAGCATTTTACACAAGGCTTGATTTTGGAGAAATACGCATATGTAGCATGTCTTAGCTGAAATGGGAAGATATTAGCTAATGCAATTTAACCATGTCATTGTCTCTTTCCGCAAATGTCTTTTAGTTCAATGCAGATATGTAGCATGTCTTACCTTAAATGCTCAGATAGGGAATGTAATGTAACCATGTAGTTAGCATTTTACACAAGGCTTGATTTAGTTGAAATACGCATATGTAGCATGTCTTAGCTGAAATGGGAAGATATTAGCTAATGCAATTTAACCATGTCATTGTCTCTTTCCGCAAATGTCTTTTAGTTCAATGCAGATATGTAGCATGTCTTACCTTAAATGCTCAGATAGAGAATGTAATGTAACCATGTAGTTAGCATTTTACACAAGGCTTGATTTTGGAGAAATACGCATATGTAGCATGTCTTAGCTGAAATGGGAAGATATTAGCTAATGCAATTTAACCATGTCATTGTCTCTTTCCGCAAATGTCTTTTAGTTCAATGCAGATATGTAGCATGTCTTACCTTAAATGCTCAGATAGGGAATGTAATGTAACCATGTAGTTAGCATTTTACACAAGGCTTGATTTAGTTGAAATACGCATATGTAGCATGTCTTAGCTGAAATGGGAAGATATTAGCTAATGCAATTTAACCATGTCATTGTCTCTTTCCGCAAATGTCTTTTAGTTCAATGCAGATATGTAGCATGTCTTACCTTAAATGCTCAGATAGAGAATGTAATGTAACCATGTAGTTAGCATTTTACACAAGGCTTGATTTAGGAGAAATACGCATATGTAGCATGTCTTAGCTGAAATGGGAAGATAGAGAATAATATTGAACTAGATATTTGAAATTTAAAATAAACATTTGTTAATGGATTATCGTGTACAAAACTTTTTATTGTACTACAAATACTATTTTGAGGATTCTGTTAGAATTATGTTCTGTTCATAATTTATAGGTGATTCTGGGTACATGAGCCGGCCTTGGCTCATTACCCCCTTGCGTAGCCCGACTGATGTGTCTGAGGAGCGCTACAATAGGGCTCATAAGAGAACCAGGGCGGTGGTTGAACGGATGTTCGGGCTCCTGAAGATGAGGTTCAGGTGCCTGGACAGGTCGGGAGGAGCCCTCCAGTACAACCCAAAGAAGGTGGCTAAGATCGTTGTAGCCTGTAGCGTCCTGCATAATATTGCACAGCGGGCTGGGATGCTGCAGGCCGTCCGGCCGGACAGAAACCTCCTCAGAGATGAGGAGGATGATCCTGTTCTAGAGGGGCCATTCCGGGACGAGGGGCTCAATGTCAGAGCAGACATCATCAACCGCAACTTTAGACGGTAAAGAATAGAAGTTAGACTGGAGTATTATCAATAGATGTGAACTCTAGGGAAATGACAAGTAGAGAATTGTGCAAACATTTTAGGATTGTTCATCAAATGCTAAAAATGTGTTTCATTTATTAATATAGGTGATGCTCTGGCCATTGGGTCCTGCAGCTGGTAAGTATAAATGTCTGGACTGTTGCTGGCATGAATTGTACACAAATACATCATATGGCATACATTTTATAAACTAGTATTTAGTTTACACATTACTTAAAATGTAAATACTCAGAAAGGGATCCTCTAGCATGACTATGGTTCAATGTCACACATTAGAGGTTTGTTCTGCTCAATATGACTCATCTTCACACTTGATAGAACATAACACAAGATGCTACACAGTAAGCTAGTGACAGAAATTTCTTATGAAATGGGGGGTGGGAGAGGGCTACAGAAATGATTCACACACTTGTAGTAATTTTGAATAAACTTTGTATGCCATTAGGGAGCTGACTTAATCTAAAGACTGAAAGGGAAGAATTAGAAGCCTGACAGTGAAGATTGCCCAGACTGACAGTGGAAAAAGCCAAGATTGAAATTGAAGTATACCAATGGGATCATGTCTGGCATTATCTTTCAAATCTGCTGACCTTGAAAACCATACAAAGACATGTTCACATGGTAAGTGCCAACTATTTGATAGAATAAGGCTGTTGAGGCATCCTATTGGAGACACTTAGATGATTTTCAAATTTTTAGATGGTATTTCACAGTCCTCTATTTTTGAAATGATGAATAAGACACCTATTGAAGATCAACTGTTTACCCCGGAATTGACTTTCAAAGACCATGCATTATCCAGGTTGGTGTACCAATGCATGCTAGTTAAGAATCACAGGAAGAATGTTGAATATTAGTAGCTTACATACATTAGTCATATTTAGTTCTTAATTAGATATTTAGGGATCACAATCAGACACTTAGATGAATTTCTAATTTTTAGATGGGATTTCAGTCCTCTATTTTTGAAATGATGAATAAGACACCTATTGAAGATCAACTGTTTACCCCTGAATTGACTTTCAAAGACCATGCATTATCCAGGTTGGTGTACCAATGCATGCTAGTTAAGAATCACAGGAAGAATGTTGATTATTGGTAGCTTACATACATTAGTCATACATATTTCATCATTAGATATTTAGGGATCACAATCAGAAAAAGGAATACATATTATAGTTGATATAGAGGTATTTGAATGGACATGAAATATGACATTTATGTTCAACAGATATATTATTGAAATGTGATATACATTATTATGTATAATTAGAAAATCAGATTTTTTTTTTATTTTATTACACAATATAATGGGTTTTTTTTTGGTTTTTTTTAATTTAATTAATAAATATCTTTAAAAAATGTTGAACAAAGTTAGAGCATAGACACAAGATGATTGTAAATGTATTTTATGAATCTTTGACTATGTGTGTATTAACTTTGTTAAAAAAAAAAAATTAAATTTCAGATTGGCATCTGATGACTTCCAGGAATATTTTTTTCTTTTTGGTTCAGAAACTATTAAATTTTAAAATGGTAATAATAAACATTTTAGTATTAAATACACTCTTTGGAACAGATTATAATAAATATCCATATAATCTGTCAATAAAAAACAATTTGACTCCCATGACTGGTAGTTGTCTATTTGACAAGCACATGCATAAGATCAAATAATGCATTAATTGTTGAAAATCCACTGATTCCGAGAATATTACATTAAACTATCTTTTTTAACATTCATTGGGGAGTGAGATCCATCGATGCTTTTCTTTTGAAATTCTTAGATGTTAAAATAATTTCGGATATGTAGTCAATTTCTCAAAAATTATTTGTTTTCACTTTTAAGAAGGGGAAGTGGTTCAATTACATTAAAGTGACAGTGTTGTTGAATGTAAAATTAATTTTATAAGATCTTGTATCTTCCTTAGGTATCTCAAAACATTATTTGCTAAATTATTTTAATTTTTACATTTATAAATGGTAGGTCATTTAACTTGATATTTTTCACAAGCTTGTTATTGGATGGCAGGTTAATCGATTTGATTTTCTAATGGAGTCATTTAACTATAGTTAATAATATTATGTAGTTTTTAAAATCTTACCTCTTGGGTTAGACATCACATATCTATATATAATTTTCATTCCCCTTTAGTTTATTTTGACAATGTTAAATCAACATTACAAATGTTTTTGTCCTTAAAGGGACATTCACAAAGTATATTGTGTATTGATTTTTAAATAATTCATAAAATAATTTAAACATATTTAGAAAGTACTATAGAATTACATTCAGTCTTTAAATATACTTTGAAAAAAAAACATCAATGCACATATCTTAGTCAATTACATAAGGTATCTATGTGCAACCAACAATCAGCATCAAAATAGCCTATGTAGATATGTATTTAATCCAAAAATATATATAATTACAATCTAATGATTGAATACCAAAACATATTAAGTTGTTCAAATATTATAATCTTATCCAAAATGCATACATAACATATAGCTTAATGTCCCTCTAAGCTGAAGACTCCGAAATACCTCCTTTACAATATATATTTCAGTCAGTGTGTAAAACAATCCAGAAGTTAATCTAAATTTTATTTACTCATATGTTATACTAATTTATCAAAAGGAAGGTGCCTAGGTTTCTGATATTTCAAGCATTATTGTGAAATGTTTATTTAAAGGGACATGAACTAAAAATATACTTAAAGGGAGACAGTTAAAAAATTAATGATTTATACATTCTGAATGAGTATTCTATTTTAAGCAACTTTAAAAATTGTCTCATATTATGAATGCTCATTGTGATGTTGCTATCATTACTTTAAAAATAATGCATTAAATAGATAATTTATTTGCTTCAGTACTCTGGACTGAACTTGGTTTTTTGTGGTGGATTAATTTATCCAACAATCATCAAGGACAACCCAGGTTTTTTGAAACAATTGTCCGTAATCTCAAATATCATTATTGATTTGCAAAGAAAGATAACAAGATAATTGTTAACATTTGAGAATCGGATTAAATTATAACGTTGATTAACATTTCATGCTCAATCTGAATCACCAACGCTAAATTTGTTTGGACAGTGTCCCTTTAAGAGATTTAAATAGTGTATTTACTTCTCTTCCTATCTTGACATACTTTGCTTGAAAAGCATATCGAGATAGGCTCAGTAGATGAAGATTAGTGGATGCACAGAGCTGCCTTAAGTGATTGTCTCAACCATGTGCATTTAAATTTCTTCTGTTGAGGATATCTAAATACTAAGATAAATTGATTTACATTTTAAAGTCTAAACAATTTTCTATCTCTACAGATCATTTGATACAATTGTTTGTTTGTAATGTCTATTTAAAAATAAAGACGCCATTGCACAATAACATATATGAGCACTTCAGACAAATACAAGCTCGATGTTTATTTACTAATAACAAACAAACCTGTAGTTTAACATTTATAAACAGATTATCCAAGTTACTGACCTTATAACCTGAATTTGAACATTCAGAAATATTGCGTGGGAAACGCATCTTGAAACACCAGATTAGCATCTTTAAACATTAGAGTCTAATGTCACGCAATAGCACACAATCAATGTGCATTATGAAATACATTTAATAGAGCAATATCAATACTTCACAATAAGTCAATAAATGGATTTTATGAACAATAAAGACATACAATATTAAATGTGTATTTGTATTAAAGAAACAGACCGTTATTAAACCGAGAAATGTCTACAACATTTAATAATGTGACAGTATTAGATGTTAAAGAGAATTTAATCATTAATATTTAACGGATCACGGATATTAAATCTGCGTCACACATATCCGCATGACAGGCCCATGAGTTACAAATAAGTCTACATGAAAAATGAAGTAACAGCACCACCATGAGGTATGTGTAAGGAAGTTACTAAGATATGAAACATTAAGGAACGGCCAATCAGAGTTCATCACACAAACACAACTTGAGTCAGGATGGTCTCACAGACATTCTAACAATATTTCAAACTTTTATCCAATCAGATGTACAGATAACTTGTCCCATGGTGCATCTCATGTTTACTTCACCATATAAAAGTCCATTACACGTTGCCATCTTTGTCAGTTCTCTAATGCCTGCAGGCAGTATATATCATAATATACCGGGATTTCTTAGACAACCCAGCAGGCATGTCAGCTCCCAGGTTCACCAAGGAGGAGAGCGCTGCACTGGTCCACGCCGTCAAGGACTTTTATCCCCAGCTGTTTGGGAACAAGAGGAGGTTGACAGATGCGCCTGTTAAGAAGGCCCTCTGGGAGTCTATCACCAATGCGGTTAGATTGGTGTGTGACGTCCAGAGGACCCAGGATCAGATCATGAGGAGATTCGGAGATATGAGGTTGCGGTTAACAAAAAAAGTCAACCTCATAAGGGACTGGGTACAAGCCCGTAAAAGAGGTGGCAAAATAGAGGCCCTGCGGAAACTGTACCTACTCCCTTATGAGGTGACTTTATGAGAGCTCCTCAATCTCCGGGTCCCCAAAAGATTCAGATCCTCGCCATCCTCGGCCTCCTCTTCTTCCCTCCCAGCTGCGGGATCTGAAAGTCCTGACGCGGGGGCCAGGGCAGCTGCTTCTCCGTCCGGTGGCCTGGGAGGAGATGGAGAATCTGAACCAGGTAATTATCCAATTTCATATAATATCTTAATTTTTTTTTTTTATCAAAAAAGGTGTATATAGTCAGATACTAAACCTATACAGATCTCACAACATACACTACATATGATGTTTAGATATCTGATTTTAGATTAGTGACACATGAAATAGGAATGATGTGTCTTGCGCTCTACAGAATATGCGTCACAGAGCGAAAATGGAATTTCGCATACACGTTAACATGGCTTTGCTGTAAGTGGCATTGCTTTATACATGTTGGTCAAATGACGGATGCGTAATTCCGCTTTGAATCATTGCGCAATGATCGCGAAAATGGAATTGCGCATACACGTTAACATGGCTTTGCTGTAAGTGGCATTGCTTTATACATGTTGGTCAAATGACAGATGCGTAATTCCGCTTTGAATAATTGCGCAATGATCGCGAAAATGGAATTGCGCATACACGTTAACATGGCTTTGCTGTAAGTGGCATTGCTTTATACATGTTGGTCAAATGACGGATGCGTAATTCCGCTTTGAATCATTGCGCAATGATCGCGAAAATTAGAATTGCGCATACACGTTAACATGGGTTTGCTGTAAGTGGCATTGCTTTATACATGTTGGTCAAATGACGGATGCGTAATTCCGCTTTGAATCATTGCGCAATGATCGCGAAAATGGAATTGCGCATACATGTTAACATGGCTTTGCTGTAAGTGGCATTGCTTTATACATGTGGTCAAAATGAAATGTGAATTATTATATATGTGAAGAATACAGTATTCTTATTTTCAATATTATACATAATAAAAAAAGAAGAATCCAAATAAATTATAACATATGCCCATCAATTGATGAGAATGAAATAACACCAAAAAATAATTAAAGCTACAGTAAACAACACAACTGATTGAAAATAAGAGTACAGGATATATTTATCATGAATTGAATTGAGGAAACAATTAACTCATGGGACTACCAAAGGATTAATAGTTTTAAATTGATTTGCTAATAATGTAAAGATTTTAAACATGGCATGATTTGTATTAATGATATGCAATCCTCATTTAATATATTACAGATATGGATGTTGCTGCTGGATCCTTAAGGCAGGGCTTGTCACAGTATGGTATGTCTCATTTTAATTGACATTTGTCTTAGAAACATGGACAGAACATTACATACTAAATCCACATTGTTCAATATTTATATGTAATGTCCCTTTAATAGATGAAAATTAAATAATTCTTCGGATATCCTTAAATAACATATTAGATTTGAATTGCATGCTCAATCCCATTCATTACATCAACATATGGAGTAGAGAATTCATTAACACCAACATTGTCAAATCAATATAATTTTATATTAAAGGGATACTGAGCTACAATTATTAATGTTGTCATTCAGATAGAATATGCAATATTAATAAACATTTAAATATAATACTATCATCATATGTGAAATATTCTATTGCTAAATGTATTTTAAAATCAAGAATGTACGTTTATCTGCATCTCAATTTTGGTTGACCAACCTGGGTTTTTATTGATGATTGGTGGATACCTTCAACAAACAATATTTATTGAATACAATATTGCTTATCTGCCTTTAAGATTAAAATGTAGCAGCATTCAAATTATAATAGGAGTCAATGTTAAATAATTTTGAACAGTTTGAACAGAGAAATCAATGATTTAAATAAATCATGTCAGTGTCCCTTTAATAAACAATAGATTCATTCATCTTTACATTCTTTGGATTAAACAATATTGATATATAATTCACATATTCACTGTTGGAGTTACTTTATAGATATCAGCATACTCTAACAGCACCATGATTACATATTTGTACTAATCAATTTGGTTTTGTATTGTGATAAATATGTGTTGTGTCCTAAACAAGATTACTGTACATTGCACAAATGGCTCGATGTGCCACATGTGTTTGTTTAGATTTGTCAACAGCTGTTCTTCAAAATGTGGTTTGTGTGTATTCTTTTAAGAACATTGATCAATGGGTATATTTAGATATGCAATAGCATCGTATGAGATGAGTTTGATGTCTAATATAGTCTGAAATTAAACATATGTTCAATACATCATTTTTAACAGAATCCCCTTGATTCAATCAAGCATTTTTTGGTTTAATGACTGCTCTATTCTTCACATTTTCAAGTTGATTAATCTTAAAATTCGATACAGATGTGATTTAGTGATATCCCAAATGTGTTTACTAATATATATCTATATCATTCATAGAGAGAGTTGGTGTGGGGAGCCCACAGGAATCCAGCAGTGACACAGAGCCGCCTTTGCGGTCTCCTGGTAAGTCCATTGACTCATTTATATGTCATTGAAGGTGTATTGGTAATCAATATTATGAGCATGATTCTGATGAAGCATAACATTTGAAACAAACATATAATTTTCTCTTCTGATTATATATTAATTTTCTTTTAATATTGAAAGATTAATAATTAAAACTTTATTAGTCTACACATTTGTTATTCAGAAGATGTATAGCATATGTTTGTTTCCATGTTCATTTTTGACAACAGTCATCAAGTGATACACACATGAGAAATCTTAAATGTTCTATGTACTATGTTTTTATGATTTTTAAATTAATACAAACAATACATCGAAAATATGAATCATTGAGAATAACAAATCTAATGTAATTTGTATGCTCCATCAAAATGATGTAAATCATAACTTTGGGTGTGTATATCTTTAATGCAACATTGATGTGTGTCTTTGAACAACAGTAACATATGTTATAATATCTGTTCTTAACGTGTACACAACATGTTATGTTTTACAGAGATTGATTTAACATATGTGACGGAGGAGGAAGAGGCTGCCTTGGAGTCTAATGGTATGTGAAATATATCTATCATGTTTCCAACATGTTGCTTTATTTGAAATCATTTCATTGAAGACATTCAAAGTCTACAGCTTTTGCACCTTAAAAAGGAATATTATTTGTCTGTTCAAATACACTACTGCCCCCTTTCTATATCAGGCAGCATGAAAATATTATTTTTTTTAAAAATGTATAATTCATGCCATCATTATGTCACATGCATATTCCAGGCCAAAACACAATAATAATGTTATAATTGTACAGACAGTAATTGATATTCATCTGAGTGCCTATATGCATACCATATCCTCATTTCATAATTGTTTACAAATTCAAACACACTTCGAAGTATATTGAAAACATAATCAATTTGAAATGCGTTGATTTGATTTCATGATGTATGAGATGTTAATATATATTTTTTACATTTTCAGATGGATCCGCCACTTCTGGTCATCTGGTTTCCGCCCCTGCCCAGTCCCCTGACCAGTCACAGACCCCTGCCCATGCCCAGACCCCTGCCCATGCCCAGACCCCTGCCCATGCCCAGACCACTGCCCAGGCCCAGACCCCTGCCCATGCCCAGACCACTGCCCATGCCCAGACTCCTGCCCATGCCCAGACCCCTGCCGGCCCTTCCCATTTATCATTTCCTGCCCCTCCCAAAAAACGCCCCTACAACCCCCTTCGCCGCTCTCCCCGTATTATGGCCCGTACAGCTGCCCAGACCCCAACTCCCCACTCCCCAGCTGTACGGCCTACCCCGGAGCAGAAGCTCATCCCTCCCCAAGCCAATCCCATCCCTCCCCAACCCAATCCCATCCCTCCCCCCTGTCTCAACCTTCATTGTCCTGGGTGTCGGATTGTCCTTCCCAGGCACAGCTGTAAGTATCATTCAAAATCAACATTATAAGATACTTAAAGGTACACTGAAGGTAAATATTTTCTATTGTGATTCAAATAGAGCATGCAATGTTAATCAAATTTATAATTCACTACTCTTATGAATTATTCTTCATTCTCTTGCTATCTTTATTGAAACAAAGAAATGCCTATAATTAATTTTAAATAAAAAATAATTGTGGACATCATTTCTTTATTGTTGGATGAATGTATCCATCAACCAGCAGGGACAAACAAAGTTGATAAACAAATATGGCCTGCCCTAAAAACCGACATTCTTGCATTCAAAATCTAGCTATAGAATTCTAACATTTAAAGAATATGTGTAATTTTTAAATATTTGTAATGTCATGCTCTATCTGAATCAGTCAATTAAATATTTAGGTTCAGTGTCCCTTTAATTTGATATCACTACATATACCAATCACCACTACTTGGATCCAACAATTTATGTACAAATGTTTATACATTATCTCTTGTCTAACCCAGTGGGAATGTAATTTCTTCAGGTTGCTATGTTTACACAGCTTGTCCTCAATGCCAAAATGCTTAAGGATAGGTGTGCCTACCACAGTATAATTAAAATATTAAAATTGCTAATGTAAGTACAATGTAAATCATTTAACAAGATTTGATACACTCAAGCTGTATAAGTGGATCATCGAAAACCAATTAAAGGGGACAACATGTTTGAGTAAACTGTCCCTTTAATGATTTCGGTCTGTCTGAATAACATATTTCATGTGTAAAGAATCAATTTAAACTAATTGATGTAAAGAATGATTTGTCTTTATGATGACAATGTATCTTTGCTTATTTTTTCGTCTGTTGTGTAATTATCCTTAATATATAATTTATTCTTTATTTTAGGCTGTGACTCAGCATGGCTCATGCTAGAAGGTATAGCAAGAGTAGAGCAGGCTGTGTTGAGGAACGCAGCTGTCCTGAAAGGGATGAACGACACCATGCAGGCCCAGCTCCGGGTTCAGGACTTGACTCTGCGTGAAATCATGCGATTAAGTTCAAGGCCTGAATCTGGAGCTGGACATGCACAGGACGATGAAGAGGATGACCAGTAAGTGGAGGATCTGGAGATGCTCCAAGGTGGCAGATAAGAATCCTCCGTCCACATGTTGATGTTTTTTTTTTATTGTTGCCATTTGGCCTATTTCAAAGTTTATTGTTGTGCCTGTTGCACTCTTTTACCTTGTCATATGTCTCCAATAGGGCTATGGTGGCCCTTGGCAACTCTCTTCATGGACTGTGATGCACTCTGTTACCTTGTCATATGTCTCCAATGGGGCTATGGTGGCCCCTGGCAACTCTCTTCATGGACTGTGATGCACTCTGTTACCTTGTCATATGTCTCCAATGGGGCTATGGTGGCCCTTGGCAACTCTCTTCATGGACTGTGATGCACTCTGTTACCTTGTCATATGTCTCCAATGGGGCTATGCTGGCCCTTGGTAACTCTCTTCATGGACTGTGATGCACTCTTTTACCTTGTCATATGTCTCCAATGGGGCTATGGTGGCCCTTGGCAACTCTCTTCATGGACTGTGATGCACTGTGTTACCTTGTCATATGTCTCCAATGGGGCTATGGTGGCCCTTGTCAACTCTCTTCATGGACTGTGATGCACTCTGTTACCTTGTCATATGTCTCCAATGGGGCTATGCTGGCCCTTGGTAACTCTCTTCATGGACTGTGATGCACTCTTTTACCTTGTCATATGTCTCCAATGGGGCTATGGTGGCCCTTGGCAACTCTCTTCATGGACTGTGATGCACTCTGTTACCTTGTCATATGTCTCCAATGGGGCTATGGTGGCCCTTGGCAACTCTCTTCATGGACTGTGATGCACTCTGTTACCTTGTCATATGTCTCCAATGGGGCTATGCTGGCCCTTGGTAACTCTCTTCATGGACTGTGATGCACTCTGTTACCTTGTCATATGTCTCCAATGGGGCTATGGTGGCCCTTGGCAACTCTCTTCATGGACTGTGCTGCACTCTGTTACCTTGTCATATGTCTCCAATGGGGCTATGCTGGCCCTTGGTAACTCTCTTCATGGACTGTGATGCACTCTTTTACCTTGTCATATGTCTCCAATGGGGCTATGGTGGCCCTTGGCAACTCTCTTCATGGACTGTGATGCACTCTTTTACCTTGTCATATGTCTCCAATGGGGCTATGCTGGCCCTTGGCAACTCTCTTCATGGACTGTGATGCACTGTGTTACCTTGTCATATGTCTCCAATGGGGCTATGCTGGCCCTTGGTAACTCTCTTCATGGACTGTGATGCACTCTTTTACCTTGTCATATGTCTCCAATGGGGCTATGGTGGCCCTTGGCAACTCTCTTCATGGACTGTGATGCACTCTTTTACCTTGTCATATGTCTCCAATGGGGCTATGGTGGCCCTTGGCAACTCTCTTCATGGACTTTGATGCACTGTGTTACCTTGTCATATGTCTCCAATGGGGCTATGGTGGCCCTTGTCAAATCTCTTCATGGACTGTGATGCACTCTTTTACCTTGTCATATGTATCCAATGGGGCTATGGTGGCCCTTGGCAACTCTCTTCATGGACTGTGATGCACTGTGTTACCTTGTCATATGTCTCCAATGGGGCTATGGTGGCCCTTGGTAACTCTCTTCATGGACTGTGATGCACTCTTTTACCTTGTCATATGTCTCCAATGGGGCTATGGTGGCCCTTGGCAACTCTCTTCATGGACTGTGATGCACTGTGTTACCTTGTCATATGTCTCCAATGGGGCTATGGTGGCCCTTGGCAACTCTCTTCATGGACTGTGATGCACTCTGTTACCTTGTCATATGTCTCCAATGGGGCTATGCTGGCCCTTGGTAACTCTCTTCATGGACTGTGATGCACTCTTTTACCTTGTCATATGTCTCCAATGGGGCTATGGTGGCCCTTGGCAACTCTCTTCATGGACTGTGATGCACTGTGTTACCTTGTCATATGTCTCCAATGGGGCTATGGTGGCCCTTGTCAACTCTCTTCATGGACTGTGATGCACTCTGTTACCTTGTCATATGTCTCCAATGGGGCTATGCTGGCCCTTGGTAACTCTCTTCATGGACTGTGATGCACTCTTTTACCTTGTCATATGTCTCCAATGGGGCTATGGTGGCCCTTGGCAACTCTCTTCATGGACTGTGATGCACTCTGTTACCTTGTCATATGTCTCCAATGGGGCTATGGTGGCCCTTGGCAACTCTCTTCATGGACTGTGATGCACTCTGTTACCTTGTCATATGTCTCCAATGGGGCTATGGTGGCCCTTGGCAACTCTCTTCATGGACTGTGATGCACTCTGTTACCTTGTCATATGGCTCAAATATTCCTTATTTTTACAAGATTATTTCTAAACGTTGTTGATGTTTTCTTACATACTAATAAAAGACATGTAATTGCACGATTCTTTGTCCTCATTCTTCATGTTATTTTTTGAAAGCTCTAGTTTATCTTGTTGATCCTTAAAGGGACATCATATATGTAAGACAATTGTAAATGACTTTAAGATTAACATCTCCAATGTAATCTTATTATTTGTCTTTATATATTTTTCTCTTAGCTTTATCATTGCATGATTATGATTAGCATAGTAATTGTTTTATATATGTATATATAGATTGTTATTTGTGTATATATGCATATTTCAATTTTCACATCCATGTGTGTATTTAGAAACTCTGCATGAATTGATGCACCTTTAACAAATGATCTGAGGATTGATACAATGATATAATCCCTGTAAAGTGTTCATTTTATTGAAATAGTATTGTCTATGTGTATCCTCTTTTTAAAAACAAAATCATGTCCCTTTAAGTGATGGTGAGCACAATTGTTAATGAATGTATTTCCATTTCTAAAGCGTTTTTGTCCTTTTTACCTGAACAAGGACATATAATCTTATTAATAAACAATCTTATTGTAATGTTGACAGCACATGTATTTCATTTTCAATTCTATCTTATTGTAAAAGTGTAACCAAATAAATCTCTGTGTGTAATGCAAATATTTTAGATGATCAATATTTTTTAACAAATATGTTAACAAAATACTTCTCCTCCCATATATGGCTATAGGTAGGCTGACCATATTTAAACTTGAATAAATGACACGTTTAATCAATCCATGTATAATTATTGTTATTCCAAAACAATCAAAACATATCTTAAAACATCAATGGCATATGTATTTCTCATGTGTATCTTTTAAATGTTAAAGATATACACCATAGCTATAGTTCAAGGGACAGTCAAGTCCGAAAAGATGATTCATGATTTGTTGACATTCCTAGATAGCAATCTAGACACATACTAGTTCCTAAAATATAAATACGTTTCTTAGTGATATGCCAAGCTGTCAACTGAGTCCTTGTATTGGCTGCGGTTTTTCAGCGATCTTGGATACGCCATGTTGCTTAAGACATCACCTGCCAGGCTGTCCAATGATTCCTTGTATTGACTGACGTTCTTACGTGATCAAGAATGTGCCTTTTATTGGATGGCATTTTGACGCGATCAAGGATGCGCCTTTTTTTTGGGGCGTTCTTACGTGATCAAGAATGTGCCTTTTATTGGATGGCATTCTTACGTGATCAAGGAAGCGCCCTGTTAAGACGTCACATGCAAAGGTAAAAAAACGTCTGATTGGATTACGTAGTCCCGCAATATTTGTTTGTGCACGTTAAACACGTTTGTGACTGCAGCCAATTTTAAAAACCTTGCGAATATGTATTATTTGCATCATGTTACATTGTTGACCCATAGCTGATAAATACCACCACATTCTCTTTTGCTGGATGTCTGGTTGAATAAACGAATGAAAGCAAAATGTTTTCATGCATATGATATTTCAAGGCAAGTGCAAATCTCTATAGTCCATGTTGTTTAATATGTTTGTCAACAATATGTTCCTTTTTCAGAAAAATGACTGTTGTGTTTAATGTTAAAGATATCTAATTAATAAATATGCGCTATTGTGTTAGAATAAAGTAATCAATATGCATTTAGCTTTATCATATGCTAAATATATGATGCCGACTTCTTCTAAATGTAATTTCGTTGTATATTTTATTAAAGGTTCATTAGACACTCACATTATAAATGAAATCTTTTAATTTGGTCTCTAGTTAGATAGTCCATTGTTTAACAAATACATGTTTCATTTTGCTTCTGTTCAAATAAAATTTAATTAATTATCAGACTCCTCGCCAAGCCTCTAAGTTTCATGTGAGTACCATCTCCAGCTTTCTCCTGTTTTGTGTATGATGGTGTTTTGTCTTGTTTTACGGTTGTAATGGGGGTTCATCTATATTTTCAATAGAGCTAACCCTATTTTCTTTGAAAGTGTTTGAAGCTTTGTAATATTGATATCAGTATATGTTAATCTTGTTGTTTGTAGTAGTGTCTATTACATACAGTTCTGTTAAAAATATAGTATACTGTCCCTTTAATGCAAATGTTGATTTTTGTATCATGTATGAGTTCCACATTGTTTAATCTTCAAATATATTATTGTTAGCATATTTTCACCCCTTACTCCTAAAAGGACTTTAAACCATATTCATTGTTAAAACAAATGTCTTTCTAAAAAAAAATTAACACACTAATGTCTCTTTAAGAAAATAGACTTTATTTAACACGTCAATATAAATCTGATTTCAATATTTATTTTTTGAACAAGTACATGTAGATATACCAACAAGCTTCAAATATGTGTTAGCATATGTAATTTTGTTAAAGGGACAGTTTAGAAAACAAATAATGTTTTGCATTATTCTAAAAGTCAATTTTGTAATATCAATGATATCAAATGTTTCTCACCAATTAATCATTTGTCTGTGTTTATTTAAATTTGCTAGCTAAACCTATGAGGTTCGTGTGCTCATTTCTTCGAGCTTGAAGAGTGCATGTAATCATTATGCAATTTGACCACTAGAGGGCATTTGGATAGCATTTGTATATGTAAAACCTTGTGCTCATACAGCATATTATTTACCATGTATTGATCATTGATATCTAAAATGTTGTAATTATGTCAGAACAACAAATAAGTGGTCATTTTTCCTAGTCATAGATACAAGGTTAAGCACATAAGTCACACGTATTTCTCCATGTTTTGTTGTTTCCAACTTGATAATGCGTAATACAGTGTTTTCTTTGTAATCAATAATTTTCTGACTGTCCCTTTAAGCTGTGTTATTGGCATTCAAACAGTAATATGCCATCATGGATAATTGTAATGGTAATTTTGTTTGCGATTCGGGAAACAGTTTGGACATCACATCACAGAAACCAATCAATATCATGAACAAGGATAGGTATGTGATGATGTGGTTTTCACACACTTATAACCCACACTCTGCAAACAATCTGCCTCCATGGACCCGGTCCCATAGAAGTAGATTATATACAGAGTGTGGTCCACAAGTGTATGAAAACCACATCATCACATACCTATCCATTACACCTTAAATAAAAAAAACATTAAAGATGAAAAAAAATACTTACTTCCTCTTCCTTCCCCTCTTCCCACGGGGCTGAGGCTCTGGGAGGGGCAACTGCTGACTCCGAAGAGTTCTCCTTGGAGATGTTGTGGGAAGAGTGGAAGGAAGAGTACTGGGACGACCAAGGTGAGGAGGAGAAGATGGCTGAGGAGGAGAAGATGGCTGAAGAGGAGGAGATGGCTGAAGAGGAGGAGATGGCTGAAGAGGAGGAGATGGCTGAAGAGGAGTAGATGGCCCGGCAGGAGTAGATGGGCCGGCAGGAGTAGATGGGCCGGCAGGAGGAGATGGCCCAGCAGCAGGAGGCCCAGCAGCAAGAGGCCCAGCAGCAGGAGGCCCAGCAGCAGGAGGCGGACCAGGAGGTAGACCAGAATGCGCCTCCCGGAAAAAATTGAACATCTCTTGGTGCAGATTAATGATTCGGTTTTGGCCTTGTTCGATTCTATTAAGTATGTTTATTATTTGGTTTTGGCCTTCAATTATTTGATTTTGTCCATCAAGAATTCGAGTTCGGCCTTCGATATTTTGTATCCGGGAGTTGCGCATCTGGTCTATGTAGTCCAGTAGAACCCGCACCTCCGCTATTTCCTCTTGTTGTGCTTGGCGGGGTACCCGTGCACGGCGGGGTGCCCGTGCACGGCGGTGTGCGGGTCCTTGAGGGTCCTCTGGTTCCGCGGGCTCCTCCTCTGCTTCCGGGGCCTCTTCATCAGCTTCCGTGCGCTCTTCGTCACGGGGGGCCTCTTCCCTCCGAAGTGGAAATTCCTCCCCACCACTCTCATCCCGGGGAGATGGATGAGGCTGTGTTTCTTGTGCTGCCTCCTCCCCAGACTCTGTATATTTAAAAAAAAAAAAAATTTTTTTATATATTAGCATATTTGCAAATCAAGCTTTAAATGACTTAGCTTACGATACAATTACAAATGCAGAATCATTAATCCACTTTGAAATCTAACAAACAATCAATACGATTTCCGCATTTTCTAAACCGTGTTTGTGATATCTCTGGTCAATCTGAATGTTTTCGCGTTTGTTTTCAGTCTGTTTAAATGCACACCTAACCTATAGCCTAGATAGTGATGTAACCGCAAAGTAATTGAATGCGTGTAAACAACGTTATAGCATTAATCTGATCCTTAAAGGGACATGAAACCCAATGTCAACTTTCTAATGTACTTTTCTTATCTAATTAGCTTCATTCTCTGGATATTCTTTGCTGAAAAGCATATCTAAATATGCTTATAAGATGCTGATTGTTAGCTGAATATAGCTGCCTCCTGTGATTGTTTCACCGTGTGCATGGCTATTTCTTCATTAAAATATATCTCAAGAATGATTCAAATTAGGTAATATAAGTACATTTGAATGTTTTGTCAAATTGTATTCGCTACCTCAATCATGAAAGTAAAGGTTTGCGTATAGTGTCCCTTGAAATACATTCGTATGTGAATTTATTGTTCAATGAGCTTACCATCATATGAGAGTGGCAGGTTCCCGGTATCAATTCCTCCGATACCGACTATTTCCACCTCGGAGATGCTGGGCCGCAACATTTCCTCCCATCGGCAGTACTCTATTTCCAGGGCAGGTCCGCCACCGGTTCCTGCGGCATGTCGGGCCTCCAGGCTTAACTTTTTCTTGAGATCCATCTTACAGTCCCGGTAGCGATGTTTTATCGAATCCAGATCTCTGTTCCGGCCACCCACTGCATTGACTGCATTTCTTATCTCATTCCAGAGCCTCCTCTTGTCAGTCGGGGTAGTCTTCTGGTGCTGCAGCCTCCTATACCTGGCCATATAGGCCTCTACGAGGGCCTCCTTCTCCTCCATCGAAAACCTCGCCTCCCTAGTCGCCTTGGCCTTCCCCTGTGACGATGCCCTCTGTTTCCCGGACTGTGAAGCCCTACTCTGTCCGCCACTGGGCCCAGCCACTTGTTCATCTTGAACCAAGTGGCTGGGTCCACCCACCGCTTCCACCCCCACTTCCTGCCCACCCTTCCTGCCCCCCTTCCTGCCCTGTTCCTCTCCCCCTCCCTCTCCTCCCCCCTCTACCTCTCCCCTGCCTGGCCTCCATCTGTTCCCTAAACTAAACCCCAAATAATCAAACAAAAAGTGAGTGTGATGAAATGAAAGGGGGTCAAAATAAAGAACTAAAAAGACAAAAAAAGTGCTGAAAGTGTGAGAGGGATGTAAAAAAACAAAGAGGGTAAGGAGTATTTAAATAAACCAAAAGAAGAAGAAGACTAAAAGGAGGATATGTAAACTAAATGTAACTAGGGGATGGGTATGGGATGGGTATGGGGTATGGGATAAGAGTAAATGGGATGAAAGGGAATGGGACTACAGGGAATGGGGTATGGAGTGTAGTATGAGGGGGTAGGGGGTATGGAGTGTATGTAGTGTTATTGATAAGTGTATGTATGTATTGAATGTGTTTGCGTGTAAATGTGTTACGTGTACAGAAAAATCACTCGCTCGCTAACTCACACTACTACTAATTCTCACTAACACACTACTCCTAATTCTCACTAACAAACACTCCCACTAACTCTCACTAACTACCACTAACTCACGCTCCCACTAACAACTCTCACTAACAACTCCCACTAACTCACTCACGCTCCCACTAACAGACTCTCTCCCACTCCCACTAACTCCCACTAACTCACTCACGATAACACTAACAACTGACTCTCTCACGCTAACACTAACTCACTCACAATAATGCACCAACTCTCTAATCTTAAACCTCCAATCTCCAAAGACCCACCAGCAACACAGTCAAAGAAGCCCTGCTTGTGTGGTGCTTATATACCCTGTGTAAATGTTTAATGATGTACCAATTTCCATTGTAAATTGTGTTCAGGTGTGCTTTATTAGCAATTAATATTAGTGCAATGTGTATTAGTTGTGTGAATTTGCGCATGCTCATTTGGAGTTAGTATTTGTGGAATGTGTAGAATGCGATGATGTCATAGTAGTCGTTTTCTCTAACATTGTCCAATAGTATTCTTTTTAAATGTGAATTTGCGATGGTGTGGTATTAGTGAAGTGTTGTATATGTATGTTTGTCCTAATATATAGTGATATTGAATGCGATTATTTTTCTAGTGTATGTATATATTTTTTATTCCATGTTGTTATTTTGCGAATTTCCGCATCTTAAAGTATATGCGTTTTCCCCGTATTAAATTTTATTAAAAATCCCCCCGCTTGTGAATGTGTAATGCTTGTGTGCTTTGTTGATTGATTGTTGTTGTGACATTTGCGGCGTGTTATTGTTGTGCATGATGTGGTATGCGTCATATGACCGAGCTGTGCATATTCTTGCGAGATCGAGTGTTAGGTGAAAAAAGCTATTTTTTTGCTTTCCCATTGATCTCTATGGGAGACTGTCTAACGCGGGCAGTATTCCGCGTGTGACATACACGCGTTAGGAGCATCGTTAGATGGTCTTTTTTGAACTCTAAATACCGGAGTCAAACAATGCAGTGCGTTAGACATAAAACACGCGTGGCGTTAGCAACCCATCTACCGCCGAACTCCAAATCTAGCCATTAGATTCTTGCACCTGGGCCCTGTGGTTTCTAGTTACGCCTCTGATTAGGAGATGGGAGTGGGAGGAGTATTGAAAGTGGAGAACAGATGTTCTGAGTTTGAAGAAAGAGTAACGAAAAGAGTAGAGAAGTAATTTTGCTTATAAATATTAAGGGCAGAGTAGTAGGAGTTCAAGATGAACTTATAGTTAAGAAAGTCAGCTGAACTCCGAGATTTTCTCCAGTGCCTCTCAGCAGTACGGGAACATCTGCGTAGGTATCATGTCAGAGGAGTGTGCCAGGGTTGATGGTGTGTGATTTCCGAGCTATGGTAGGAGGGGCCAGATTGTCAAGGACCGATGTAAGGGTGAAATTATAGTGGCAGATAGATTGGTCAGGGTAGGAAAAGGAGGAGATGGATGAAAGGGGAAGTTTGAGAGAAATGGAAAATTCAAGAACAAGGGGTCATGAGCTCAAGCTAAAGGGTAGTAGATTCAGAAGTAATTTGAGGAAGCACTTCTTTACAGAAAGAGTGATTGATTTATGGAATAAACTTCCTCAAGAGGTAGTAGCAACAAACACTGTGGGGGACTTTAAAAATGCATGGGACAAGCATAGGGCTATCCTACGAACTAGATAAGTTTATACTGTTAGGTAAGGTCGGGCAGACTTGCTGGGCCTATGGCTCTTATCTGCCGTCAATATCTATGTTTCTGCCGTCAATAACTAGCGAGCTGTTGCTGATCTAATGACATAATGTTCTATGAAGTTTGGTGTGAGGGGTAGAAGGAGGGAGAGTTGTAGGGAGGGATGAGATGTTGCAACTTGCAAGTGAGGAGATGATGGTCAGAGAGAGGAAAAGGGGAGTTTGTGAAGTCTGAAATAGTGCATTGATAGCTAAAGATCAGATCAAGGGAAGAGAGTAACCATCTTTGTGTAATAAGAAGAAATATTATTTGAAAACATCATAAATTTATCATTTCAGATAATTCTTCAGATTTAACTGTTTTTGAAAAATTGTACAAATTAATAGATGAAGACCAACCTTTTAACAATGCACAAGTGTCTGCTGTGAAAAGTAATTTTAAAGACTATTAAAAAGCTGTAAAATGAATAGATATGACATTAACCCAGTTTTTAACATTTACAGAGGTTGTAAAAAAAGGATTAGATTCTGCACTTTCCAGCTGAGCCTACAATATCTTATGCATGTACAGAAACTGAATCAAGTTTTACAGATATGCGAGAAACATTTGTAGAGAACATGTTCCACTTAGAAAATGTGTACTTCAACATGTATTGGATACTGTGCAATCCTCCAGTGCACTGATTAAAATAGGACATTTATGGTCGATTTCTTCCTTTTAGAAACATAAATCATGACGTGTTTATGTAGAGTTATGTTTTATTTATTTATTTTATTTTTTGTCATACTTAAAGCACTTTAGTAAAAAAAAAAAAAAAAAATCATGCTTTCTTTAGATTCATTTCTTTATTCGTGGGGGGGGGGGGACGATGTCATACACCGCATTTTAATTTTACAGAGGCCTGTCATTTGTGTTTTCTCTTGTGGTAGCTGTACATATGAGTCACTGGGTTGTGCAGGGCTAAATTTACATTCTCTCATTACACTAATTTTGCAAAGAACATATACGTTTTAGTGTCCCAAAAGATGTTTTCCAAGGCTTATCCATATCTGCTTGATACATCTCATTTAGTAATATGATCCATTGAAGATTATTATTAAGCAAAAAGAGGCTGCTTCTTGGGTCGTAACTAGCCATAGAGCAAGCTATTATGCTATTGTTCGTTCCCAGGTTCAGCGCTTCTCTCTTTTTATTTATGCAAATTATGACATTTTGGGAAGTCTCCCTAGGTGTGATGCGGGAATCCAGACATGGACCCATTGCTCAGTGTGCCTAGAGGGATATGGCCGCACCTCACAGACGAGGCCCACAGTAGGCTGAAACATACGTCTGGGTTTTGCTGTTTCTCTCGTTCAGAGAGGAATTGCCTGGTATTTTGAGGCTGGACTGTACTGTGAAGTCAGGATCAGACTGATATGCTTCAGGAAAGTTCTTCTCTGCGAAAGGCACATGTTGAGCAAAAAGAGGCTGCTTCTTGGGTGGTAACTAGCCATAGAGCAAGCTATTATGCTATTGTTCGTTCCCAGGTTGAGCGCTTCTCTCTTTTTATTTATGCAAATTATGACATTTTGGGAAGTCTCCCTAGGTGTGATGCGGGAATCCAGACATGGACCCATTGCTCAGTGTGCCTAGAGGGATATGGCCGCACCTCACTGACGAGGCCCACAATAGGCCGAAACGTACGTCTGGGGTTTTGCTGTTTCTCTCGTTCAGAGAGGAATTGCCTGGTATTTTGGGGCTGGACTGTACTGTGAAGTTAGGATCAGACTGATATGCTTCAGGAAAGTTCTTCTCTGTGAAAGGCACATGTTGAGCAAAAAGAGGCTGCTTCTTGGGTGGTAACTAGCCATAGAGCAAGCTATTATGCTATTGTTCGTTCCCAGGTTGAACGCTTCTCTCTTTTTATTTACACTCCAAATATTTCCTGTGGGACCTAAGTTTTACTACACCAACGCTAACTACCTCAGGCGATGTAGATTCAGACATTTTGCACTGGTGTCAATATGTCTGAATCAAAGTGCAGCCTACTCCCACTAGCATGCCCTGTTAAGTCCCCTTGACCACCTACACCTTCATCACGCCTAACCTACACACCCCTGGAATTCCCAACTAAGTCCCTAAAACAGCCTATACTTACTCCCACATACTGCCTACTGTCTGAAAAATAAAGGAAGGTATAGACCGAGCGCCAAGAATACAACCTCGAGCTTGTATACAAAGGCCTCCTAGCTGGTCTGAGTTGGAGCTAATCGAATGGTGGGGTGTATACAGCACCTATAAAGGCAGTGGTAGTGGAGAACAAATATATGATCGATGAGGAAAAAGGACTCCTAAAGTGATATAGATGTAGTAGGTAAAATTTAATACCTGGGAGTATATAAAAATACAATGTTGAGAGACGAGAAGAAATAGCACAGTTAAAATCCTATATAATATACATTAAACAATGGATTGTAAAAATAAAATCAACAATCGGTAAAGTAGTAAGTCAACAAATGGTCAGAATGAAATTGGTATACCAATCATGGATCCATATAGAGGGATATATGTGATAGAAATCCAACATAAGTGAATAAATGTCAAATTGTCAATAAATACTCAAAGTAATATTGTGTCCAAATGAAACATCCAAATGGTGAGAACTGCAAAAGTAGAGGTGAGTGTCTTGGTGAAAAAATATTGTGTACACAAAAAGGTATAGAGAGTATATCTATAAAAATGTGAATAATCCTCCAATGTGGTCCTGTGGTACTCTGTATCCTCAGTAAAAACAGTAATAAACCTAAGAAAAAAATAAATAAACAAGACATAGTGTAGATGTACAAAAAGTCAAAGTTCTGTTAAAAATGTGTTTACCAAATGTCGATGCGTTTCAGCCTATGCTAGGCCTTTTTCAAGACAGTATAAAATAGTGGCATTAAGTGGCCTTTTATATGGTAAGCTATAGTATGTTTTGGCGCCAAAATCACTCATTTTGGGGCCACCCACTTCCTGATAAGATGCATTGTGGGTAAAAACGAATAAAAACTTTTAAAAAGTAATAAAAGTGATAAATTCCAAACATATCTTGGTAGGATGGGTAATATCATCTAATTTCCATCTGCATTTTATAATATTGGTGATAATATTGATGTTCTAAACACTATAAAAGTGAAGTAACAACATGTACCTAGTTCAAATGTATCACTTCCGGTTTCGGCTTAGTACCACTTCCAGTTTCGGCAATAGCAGAGGCATGCTGATACTTATGTAGGGGAATAGTATCTTAATTGTTCAATTGTGTTAAATCATATATATTGAATAGTTTAAACAGTGTATCAACTATAAGGGTGCATCCATGCCAAATTGCCTAAGATTGTGAAACCGGAAATGGGGGTGTGACGTCACTTCCGGTTTCGCCAAATATTGAGGGGACACTTAGGGGAATAGTAGAGAGAATCTAATTTATTAAATGGGTCAAATATATTGGGTCAAATATATTGAATAGTTGAAACAGTGTATCAACTATAAGGGTATATCCGTGTCAAATTGCCTAAGATCGTGAAACTGGAAATGGGGGTGTGACGTCACTTATGGTTTCGCCAAACATCGAGGTGACACTTAGGGGAATAGTAGAGAGAATCTAATTTATTAAATGGGTGTATTTATATAGGAGGGCAAATTTAGGAATGTAGCGAACTGGGTGTATAGCATGCTACTATCTTAGCAAAACTATATCAATATCTTGTATATGGGGGATGTATCCTCACTTCCGATGGCTATATTGTCAAAAATGGGCCTGGGAGAGGAACAATCTATATATAAGAGATCTTAAATGGAATAAAATTTAGCTACTATAAATATGTTGGAGTAGGTGAACAATTGCAGGCTGCTTTACTGGCTGTGATATTGCTCTATGCTTGATTTCGCTAAAGATAATTTTTACTTGCGTTTACTAATAAAAGCAACATTTTATATCTTCACCCTTGGCACATTGGACTGCTGGTTATTTCCACCAATACGGTGAGAATTTATATTTTTTTATTCTAATTATATGCGGATTGGGCTTATCCATTACCAGCTAGCTTTAAACCCTCTCACCATCTTAGCTTGACATATATCGAGTGGAGCGACATTCATCCCCCTGCAATTGTGGGATGGCTTTAGAGGCGTGTACACTTTTGACACTAAGTGCCCAGCTTGGATACAGCAGTGAAGGATCGAGATTGGAATTGGGACTCCATACGGACAAACACACTACACATCGGATTTGGTGAGTGAGCGTTCCTTTTACCTTAAGTATATCGTGCTATACATAGTAATGGCTTATTCCTTATGTAGTACCTGTACACATGAGTCACTGGGTTGTGCAGGGCTAAATTTACATTCTTTCATTACACTAATTTTGCAAAGAACATATACATTTTAGTGTCCCAAAAGATGTTTTCCAAGGCTTATCCATATCTGCTTGATACATCTCATTCAGTAATATGATCCATTGAAGATTATCCCTAAGTCAGGGCTCGACATACCCAGGAGCCTGGGAGCCACTGGCTCCTAGACTTTTACCCCTAACTCCTAACGTTTTGGGTTATTCTCCATATATTTATATACAAATCCAACTGTCTGTCTCCTAAAAATATGCCTGTCTTCTAAATATTCTTACTGGCTCCTAATTTTTTTATCATATTCGTCAAGCACTGATCTGAGTGATTATATTTACACCAAAAGCTGACCTTAATTGAAAAGTAAGACATATACATGTAAAAATTAATACATGACTAAATCTTCCAATACAAAGCACCAAGTCCCTAAAATAGCGGGCTCAATTCCTCTGTCCAAATGTCTACCTTGGTAATGTCATTAACACATTAGCATGCATGTGAAACACATAAATAGAGTATGCTTACCCTCTTAAGGTCTTTGATAACATGAAGATGAAATCAACACTCTTGAGGTTTGCCAATGCCAGTGTCCTATATTTTGAGTTTCCCTGTAAAGATCCTGCCACTGTTGCTGTTCACCCTGCCAGACGTGGACCCATTGCTCAGTGTGCCTAGAGGGATATGGCTGCACCTCATTGACGAGGCCCACAATAGGCCGAAACGTACATCTGGGGTTTTGCTGTTTCTCTCGTTCAGAGAGGAATTGCTTGGTATTTCGAGGCTGGACTGTACTGTGAAGTCAGGATCAGATTGATATGCTTCAGGAACGTTCTTCTCTGCGAAAAGGCACATGTTGAGCAAAAAGAGGCTGCTTCTTGGGTGGTAACTAGTCATAGAGCAAGCTATTATGCTATTGTTCGTTCCCAGGTTGAGCGCTTCTCTCTTTTTTATTTATGCAAATTATGACATTTTGGGAAGTCTCCCTAGGTGTGATGTAGGAATCCAGACGTGGACCCATTGCTCAGTGTGCCTAGAGGGATATAGCTGCACCTCACTGACGAGGCCCACAATAGTCCGAAACGTACATCTGGGGTTTTGCTGTTTCTCTCATTCAGAGCGGAATTGCCTGGTATTTTGGGGCTGGACTGTACTGTGAAGTCAGGATCAGACTGATATGCTTCAGGAAAGTTCTTCTCTGCGAAAGGCACATGTTGAGCAAAAAGAGGCTGCTTCTTGGGTGGTAACTAGCCATAGAGCAAGCTATTATGCTATTGTTCGTTCCCATGTTGAGCGCTTCTCTCTTTTTATTTATGAAAATTTGGGAAGTCTCCCTAGGTATGATGCAGGAATCCAGACGTGGACCCATTGCTCAGTGTGCCTAGAGGGATATGGCTACACCTCACTGACGAGGCCCACAATAGGCCGAATTGCCTGGTAATTCAGGGCTGGACTGTACTGTGAAGTCAGGTTCAGACTGATATGCTTCAGAAAAGTTCTTCTCTGCGAAAGGCACATGTTGAGCAAAAAGAGGCTTCTTCTTGGGTGGTAACTAGCCATAGAGCAAGCTATTATGCTATTGTTCGTTTCCCAGGTTGAACGCTTCTCTCTTTTTATTTACACTCCAAATATTTCCTGTGAGACCTAAGTTTTACTACACCAACGCTAACTACCTCAGGCAATGTAGATTCAAACATTTTGCACTGGTGTCAATATGTCTGAATCAAAGTGCAGCCTACTCCCACTAGCATGCCATGTTAAGTCCCCTTGACCACCTACACCTTCATCACGCTTAACCTACACACCCCTGGAATTCCCAACTAAGTCCATAAAACAGCGTATACTTACTCCCACATACTGCCTACTGTCTGAAAAATAAAGGAAGGTACAGACCGAGCGCCAAGAATACAACCTCGAGCTTGTATACAAAGACCTCCTAGCTGGTCTGAGTTGGAGCTAATCGAATGATGGGGTGTATACAGCGCCTATAAAGGCAGTGGTAGTGGATAACAAATATATGATCGATGAGGAAAAAGGACTCCTAAAGTGATATAGATGTAGTAGGCAAAATTTAATACATTGGGGTATATAAAAATACAATGTTGTGGTTCCGGAGGAGGAGCACAGGTGTGAGGTCATGTGAGACACCTGTCCTGACTTTCCTCTCTGCAAGCTTGCTGGCGGGAACTCTGCGCTTCAGGCCCCTGACCTTGGGCGGCTTGCAAGGCTGTGATACATCGCTACTGGAACCCAATAGTGCCACTCTAATGCACTTAAATGACTTTAGCTTGGATTCAAGTCATTTTACAGATATATACATAATAATATCTACCTTTTCAAACCTGATTGCAAAAGGAATAGACTTTTTTTTTGCTGTGTGCATATTGCTATTGCACTAATCACCCTATATACCATACCTGCATAGGTATTCTGTGAGGAAAGCCTTGCCTATTCTGGATGCTGCAGGCTTTTTTTTTTGCTTGCTAGAGCGAGTGGAAGATAGTATCCCAGTTTGAATGCTGGGGGTCTGCGGCATGGTTCGTTGCCCGGCTGGGGTCCTGTTACCTGACCGTGAGAAGGAGGTTGCTTGCCGGTTGGACTGCTTCCAAATTGAACAGGTGCCCAACGTGTGCAGAGAATTACAGCTTCTATGGTGAGGAAGCGCAACAGCCCTGAGAGCGCAGCCCTTTACTGGTCCGGACGCTCCCCTCCCACCGGTGCTGCGTGAGGGGCCTGGACCATTCTCACACGCTGTGCTGTTTGTCTTGATCTGGGCTGTGGCTCTCCTTGTCCTATCCACTGCTGGGGTTGCTCTGCTGGGTACGGCAATTCGGGATCCTCGTACCTGCCTGTTTGTTTTGCGCTCCCCCTCCCACTGGTGCTGCGCGAGGGGGGGGTTTGCCTCCACAGGCAAGACTTTCTGGAGTGGGTAAAGTACATTCTCATTGTATGATATACGCCTGAGTTCTACCTATTTTTTTTCTTTTTTATTTCCTTTTGAACGCAGTGTTAATCAACATAACTGTGTTGTACAATAACTTAACTCTCTCTCATAAACTTAGTTCGCATTGATTCCTTCACCATAAACCTAAATTGGAATTTTATTCTCTGCTGCCCATACACAAAGTTCGTTAACTAGAGATGGACTTTAAGAAGGCACTGGGCTAAAAGCAAGACAGAGAAAAGGGGTGGAAGGAAGAAAAGGAAGAAAATTGAGAGAAAAGAGTGAAATCTGAAAAAAATCTAAGGACACAGAACTTTGGTTATTAAGAGTCACAAATAGTCAAAATCTGTGCTTTGATTATATAGTTCATATCTTCCTTATAAAAGTATACAAGCACATATTTTTTTTTATTAAGTAACAGAATTCAGGGCAATTTAGGTATTGGTTTTCAGGCCTTGCCAGGTGAAACAAAAATGTAAAGATTGTGATTGTTCTGATAAATGTAAAAACGGTTGTTAATTTCAGATAGTATTGTCAGACATATACGGCTAGATTTGGAGTTTTGTCGGTAACGACCCGAAAAACTAACGCCGGCTTTTTTCTGGCCGCACCATAAAAATAACTCTGGTATTGAGAGTCCACATAAAGGCTGCGTTAGGCTCCAAAAAAGGAGCATAGAGCATTTTTAACGCAGCTTCAACTCTCGATACCAGAGTTGCTTATGGACGCGGCCAGCCTCAAAAACGTGCTCGTGCACGATTCCCCCATAGGAAACAATGGGGCTGTTTGAGCTGAAAAACCCCCAAACACCTGTAAAAAAGCCGCGTTCAGCTCCTAACGCAGCCCCATTGTTTGCTATGCGGTAACCCTTCCTACGTCTGCATTTAACACTCTAACATGTACCCCGAGTCTAAACACCCCTAACCTTACACTTATTAACCCCTAATCTGCCGCCCCCGCTATCGCTGACCCCTGCATATTATTATTAACCCCTAATCTGCCGCTCCGTAAACCGCCGCTACTTACATTATCCTTATGTACCCCTAATCTGCTGCCCTAACATCGCCGACCCCTATATTATATTTATTAACCCCTAATCTGCCCCCCACAACGTCGCCTCCACCTGCCTACACTTATTAACCCCTAATCTGCCGAGCGGACCTGAGCGCTACTATAATAAAGTTATTAACCCCTAATCCGCCTCACTAACCCTATAATAAATAGTATTAACCCCTAATCTGCCCTCCCTAACATCGCCGACACCTAACTTCAAACATTAACCCCTAATCTGCTGACTGGAGCTCACCGCTATTCTAATAAATGTATTAACCCCTAAAGCTAAGTCTAACCCTAACACTAACACCCCCCTAAGTTAAATATAATTTAAATCTAACGAAATTAATTAACTCTTATTAAATAAATTATTCCTATTTAAAGCTAAATACTTACCTGTAAAATAAATCCTAATATAGCTACAATATAAATTATAATTATATTATAGCTATTTTAGGATTTATATTTATTTTACAGGTAACTTTGTATTTATTTTAACCAGGTACAATAGCTATTAAATAGTTAAGAACTATTTAATAGCTAAAATAGTTAAAATAATTACAAATTTACCTGTAAAAGAAATCCTAACCTAAGTTACAATTAAACCTAACACTAGACTATCAATAAATTAATTAAATAAACTACCTACAATTACCTACAATTAACCTAACACTACACTATCAATAAATAAATTAAATACAATTGCTACAAATAAATACAATTAAATAAACTAGCTAAAGTACAAAAAATAAAAAAGAACTAAGTTACAAAAAATAAAAAAATATTTACAAACATAAGAAAAATATTACAATAATTTTAAACTAATTACACCTACTCTAAGCCCCCTAATAAAATAACAAAGCCCCCCAAAATAAAAAATGCCCTACCCTATTCTAAATTACTAAAGTTCAAAGCTCTTTTACCTTACCAGCCCTGAACAGGGCCCTTTGCGGGGCATGCCCCAAGAAATACAGCTCTTTTGCCTGTAAAAAAAAACATACAATACCCAAGCCCCCCAACATTACAACCCACCACCCACATACCCCTAATCTAACCCAAACCCCCCTTAAATAAACCTAACACTAAGCCCCTGAAGATCATCCTACCTTGTCTTCACCTCACCGGGTATCACACCGATCCGTCCAGAAGAGCTCCTCCGATGTCCTGATCCAAGCCCAAGCGGGGGGCTGAAGAGGTCCATGATCCGGCTGAAGTCTTCATCCAAGCGGGGCAGAAGAGGTCTTCCATCCGATTGAAGTCTTCATCCAAGCGGCACCCATCCGGAGCGAAGCGGCAGCATCCTGAAAACCTCCACCGCGGAACATCCATCCTGGCCGACGACTGAACGATGAATGACGGTTCCTTTAAATGACGTCATCCAAGATGGCGTCCCTCGAATTCCGATTGGCTGATAGGATTCTATCAGCCAATCGGAATTAAGGTAGGAATATTCTGATTGGCTGATGGAATCAGCCAATCAGAATCAAGTTCAATCCGATTGGCTGATCCAATCAGCCAATCAGATTGAGCTTGCATTCTATTGGCTGATCGGAACAGCCAATAGAATGCGAGCTCAATCTGATTGGCTGATTGGATCAGCCAATCGGATTGAACTTGATTCTGATTGGCTGATTCCATCAGCCAATCAGAATATTCCTACCTTAATTCCGATTGGCTGATAGAATCCTATCAGCCAATCGGAATTCGAGGGACGCCATCTTGGATGATGTCATTTAAAGGAACCGTCATTCGTCGTTCAGTCGTCGGCCAGGATGGATGTTCCGCGGTGGAGGTCTTCAGGATGCTGCCGCTTCGCTCCGGATGGATGCCGCTTGGATGAAGACTTCAATCGGATGGAAGACCTCTTCTTCCCCGCTTGGATGAAGACTTCAGCCGGATCATGGACCTCTTCAGCCCCCCGCTTGGGCTTGGATCAGGACATCGGAGGAGCTCTTCTGGACGGATCGGTGTGATACCCGGTGAGGTGAAGACAAGGTAGGATGATCTTCAGGGGCTTAGTGTTAGGTTTATTTAAGGGGGGTTTGGGTTAGATTAGGGGTATGTGGGTGGTGGGTTGTAATGTTGGGGGGCTTGGGTATTGTATGTTTTTTTTACAGGCAAAAGAGCTGTATTTCTTGGGGCATGCCCCGCAAAGGGCCCTGTTCAGGGCTGGTAAGGTAAAAGAGCTTTGAACTTTAGTAATTTAGAATAGGGTAGGGCATTTTTTTATTTTGGGGGGCTTTGTTATTTTATTAGGGGGCTTAGAATAGGTGTAATTAGTTTAAAATTGTTGTAATATTTTTCTTATGTTTGTAAATATTTTTTTATTTTTTGTAACTTAGTTCTTTTTTATTTTTTGTACTTTAGCTAGTTTATTTAATTGTATTTATTTGTAGCAATTGTATTTAATTTATTTATTGATAGTGTAGTGTTAGGTTAATTGTAGGTAATTGTAGGTAGTTTATTTAATTAATTTATTGATAGTCTAGTGTTAGGTTTAATTGTAACTTAGGTTAGGATTTCTTTTACAGGTAAATTTGTAATTATTTTAACTATTTTAGCTATTAAATAGTTCTTAACTATTTAATAACTATTGTACCTGGTTAAAATAAATACAAAGTTACCTGTAAAATAAATATAAATCCTAAAATAGCTATAATATAATTATAATTTATATTGTAGCTATATTAGAATTTATTTTACAGGTAAGTATTTAGCTTTAAATAGGAATAATTTATTTAATAAGAGTTAATTAATTTCGTTAGATTTAAATTATATTTAACTTAGGGGGGTGTTAGTGTTAGGGTTAGACTTAGCTTTAGGGGTTAATCCATTTATTAGAATAGCGGTGAGCTCCAGTCGGCAGATTAGGGGTTAATGTTTGAAGTTAGGTGTCGGCGATGTTAGGGAGGGCAGATTAGGGGTTAATACTATTTATGATAGGGTTAGTGAGGCGGATTAGGGGTTAATAACTTTATTATAGTAGCGCTCAGGTCCGCTCGGCAGATTAGGGGTTAATAAGTGTAGGCAGGTGGAGGCGACGTTGAGGGGGCAGATTAGGGGTTAATAAATATAATATAGGGGTTGCGGTGTTAGGGGCAGCAGATTAGGGGTACATAAGGATAACATAGGTGGCGGCGCTTTGCGGTCGGCAGATTAGGGGTTAATAAGTGTAGGCAGGTGGAGGCGACGTTGAGGGGGGCAGGTTAGGGGTTAATAAATATAATACAGAGGTCGGCGGTGTTAGGGGCAGCAGATTAGGGGTACATAAGGATAACGTAGGTAGCGGTCGGCAGATTAGGGGTTAAAAAAAATTATTCGAGTGTCGGCGATGTAGTTTATGGGTGTTAGTGTACTTTAGAGTACAGTAGTTAAGAGCTTTATAAACCGGCGTTAGCCCAGAAAGCTCTTAACTACTGACTTTTTTCCTGCGGCTGGAGTTTTGTCGTTAGATGTCTAACGCTCACTTCAGAAACGACTCTAAATACCGGAGTTAGAAAGATCCCATTGAAAAGATAGGATACGCAATTGACGTAAGGGGATCTGCGGTATGGAAAAGTCGCGGATGAAAAGTGAGCGTTAGACCCTATTTTGAGTAACTCCAAATACCGGCGGTAGCCTAAAACCAGCGTTAGGAGCCTCTAACGCTGGTTTTCACGGCTAACGCCAAACTCCAAATCTAGGTGTTAGTACCTAAGAAAATAATTGATTAGGATCTGATGGGTATTTAGGAAGGAAGGGGGAGAAGAAAGGAAAGAGAAAGAAAAGTTTTTTTTTTTTTTAATTAGAGTTGAATGCAGAAATTGTTGTCTTTTTATATCTTACACTCTGTTCGGAAATAAGAAACATTGTGTTCTCCCATTACTAGCAATTAAGTAATCCTCTTCTACATATTCTTCATAAAATTAAGGAAACAGAATTTTGGATATTAAGAGCTACAACTATCTATTTTTGTGATTTAAGTATATAGTTCATATCTCCTACATAGAAGTATATAAGCATATATCGTATATTAAGCAGCAGAACCCAAAACGCCTCTCATTGACTGAGAGGGCAGTTTTTAAGTATAAAAACTACTAGGGGGAAGAAAAAAAAAAAAATCAGCTTACTCTATTTTGTCTGAAATAAATATAATAGTCTACTTTGGTAATGTTGGATATAATAACTGAATTTAAGTCTTTTTTACTTGACACAATTTGGTCACTTGTGGTGTGACCAATGATACGATAATCCCATCATAAAGGATCCCCCTAGAATACAAGTCTGAGGCGAACTAAAATACCAAAATTATATTTAAACCCCTAGAGAGTGTTTTTTATTGCTTGGTCTTTATTGCTTGGTCTTCGTTTTTCTTTCTGCCTACCCCCACATTGATTCACGACCCCTCATCTGACTCTAAGGTAGTCCACGATTAATTAAATTACCCCACATCCTTCACTCACTCCTTTCCCTCACGGTCCTTCAACTTAAAGTAAAATTCTTTTCAATCACTTTTTTTATTCACCCAGGGAATTTTGTTTTTTTTTCCCCCTTCACTTTATCAAGTCACCCGCCACCCATCACAATCCTTACGGTTACAACCATATGGATAAATTTTTACATCCTCACTCCAAAACATCACTTTCCCCCATGGCGGCTAGACAGAGAGATAAGCGAAATAAAAGCACTCTTGATTCTTCTGCTGAGACACAGTCCTCTATCACCTGCACTCAAACATCAATAGAATTTATGGACATTCAATTCTTGGTTTCTAGAATATCTGAGGCCCTTGCGCCTAAATTCAAAATTTTGAAAAATGAGATCAAAGTAGATATAGCACAATTAGCATTAGAAGTTAAACAATTTGCTAGCAGGCTGACAGAAGCAGAGCAAAGGATATCCGATCTTGAAGATGCCATGATAGAAAATAATACTAGGTCTGAAGTCTCCTTTACTACTATATCTAAACTACAGCACAAAATCGAAGATCTTGAGAATCGCACACGTAGGAATAATATAAGAATAATCGGGGTCCCCGAAGAGCAACAGTATGAGGATTTATTTAAATTACTTGCATCTACAATTCCCCAGCTTTTAAAGATCTCTGAGGGATTCCCCAAAACTTTTATAGAAAGAGTGCATAGGATAGGTTCTATCTCCCCTGGTAAAACAAATACAAAACCCAGACCAATTATTGCTAAATTTTTAAACTACCAGGACAAGGTTACATTTATGCAATCATTTCGTAAGCATCAACCTATATTTTTAGGGGACAATAAAATCCTCCTCTTTCAGGATTATTCACTAGAGACAGTCACAAAGAGAAGGGAAATATCGCCAATATGCACAAAGTTTATTCAAAAGGGAACACGAGCAACTATCATATACCCCGCCAGACTTAAAATATACTCTGATAACCAAACATATTTTTTTGACTCAGCCGTAGAGGCTGGAAGGTTTTATGCTAAGGAGTTCCCTGCAGGTTAAGGAACTGTATAGCTAATAACAGGAAGGTAATTGACTAATGTTTGCTAAATCTAATACAAAGATAAAGTCTTGCTTACACTGGGTACCAGAGAGCCTAGATGGCATGGGCTCTCTGAAGTGTCAAATTTTTTTATTTTTTTTTCCCCCTTTTTTTTTTTTCTCTTCCTTCTCTCTCTTCCTCTCTCCTCTCCCTCCTTTTCTTCGCTCTCATATCTCTCATATAGAGAATAGTCTAGTCATGTCTGGGGAGTTTAAAATTACCTCATGGAATATTGGAGGTTTAACCTCTCCCATTAAAAGAAAAACAATACTATCATACTTAAAGAAAATTAATACCTCTGTTGCATTTTTGCAAGAAACGCACTTAAAAGCTGAAGAGACTCTCAAACTCAAGTCTTCATGGGTTGGAGGAGTTTTTTTCTCTACAGGTATTAATAGAAAGGGGGGAGTAGCTATCTTAATAGGTTAAAAGGTTAACTATGAAATAATTCAGGTAGATCCTGATCCTGAGGGGAGATTTATAATTGTTAAAGTTATAATTGATAATATACTGTATACACTCTGTAACTTATACGCCCCAAATGTTTTTGACCTGGTGTTTTGGGAAAATCTACAAGCCAAGCTCATGACATGTGTTGAGGGTTACTGTATTATGGGAGGGGATTTTAACATGGCTCCAAAATATCCGCTTGATAGGCTTAGAAAGGATCCTGTTCCAAAAAAGACAAAAAGGGACAAACTAGAGTCAAAACTCTTTTCTAGATTATTTATTAACCTGAAAGTTAGGGACGTGTGGAGGTTGCAAAACCCTGATTCTTGCAATTATACTTGCCTTTCAAAGGCACATAAATCACTTTCAAGGATAGATTTATTTCTATTAGATGAAAGGCTATGTAAAACACAAGTCCAAGCACATATATTACCTATTGTCATATCGGATCATGCCCCTATTTGTCTAGATTTTCGTGCGAATAATTTGGCACGAGGCCCTAGGCGATTTTTATTTCCCACTTTTCTCGTGAAAGACCTCAAATTTAAAAATTGGATGGAAATTAAATTTAAAGACTATGCCCACTTTAATCATGATTTTGTCTCTCGCCCGATGTTATTTTGGGAAACAGCCAAGGCAGTATTAAGGGGAGAAATATTAGCCTATAGTGTGAAAAGATCTAAAAAAATTAAGCAAAGAGAGGGAGAGTTAGTGCGGGCAGTCTCAAATGCTTACAATTTGCATTTACTTGAAAACTTTTCGCGAAGCTGGGACAAATATACTTTAGCTCTTCAAAATAGAGATTCTTTCTTACTTTATAAAACAACTCAAAAGGATACCAGGGTTCAATCTAAACTGTATCGATACGGCAATAAGACGGGGAAATTACTAGCAAACCTTCTAAAAATTGAGAAAGGCTCTCAATTGATAGATCTCATAAATACAGAAGGCCAGACTTTTAAAACCTCAGAGGAACTTTTACAAGTCTTTCACGATTATTATACTGATCTTTATTCATTACAAAGTTCGGACACATTAAAACGTGAGGAATTCTGGAACAGAATTTCTCCTCCCCCATTAGATCCAGAGGCATTGCAAGATTTATATGCCCCTATAACTGAGATAGAGGTGAATAAAGCTATCCAAAACCTTCCACACAATAAAGCACCAGGCCCAGATGCGTTACCTAATGAATTTTACCAAATTTTACACTCCCCTATCGTACCATATTTAACTTCTTTATTTAATGATATTTATATAGAGGGAAAAGAGCCAACAGCTAATTTCTCTGCATCTTGTACTTCTTTAATATTAAAAGCAGGTAAGGATCCAACAAAAAAAGAATCTTCTATTATTCATCCTGATCAAGCAGGCTTCATACAGAATAGAAACTCAGCTGCCAAAATACGTGAACTTTTTCTTGTCATTGATTATTTCGAGTCACTCAGGACCCAGGAAGGGCCGGGGGGAGAGGACACCCCTGACAGGGCGGTAATATCTATAGACGCAGAAAAAGCCTTTGACTCAATACATTATGACCATCTTTTGTTCACCCTAGATAAATTTGGTATAAGGGAAAACTTTGCTAGGTTTGTAAGTAATCTCTATCAAAATGCTTCTACGAAACTGGTGGTTAACGGTTATCTATCACAGGATATAAAATTACAGCGAGGTACCAGGCAGGGATGTCCTCTCTCCCTGCTTTTGTTTGATATATCTATTGAACCCCTTGCCATTGCAATAAGACAGCAACTTGATGGCATAAAGATAGGCAAGAAGGAGTTAAAAATCGCTTTATATGCGGATGATGTCCTTATTTTCATGACTAATACAAAAATAAATATTCCTAAGCTTGTCTGTATAATACAACAGTTTGGATCCTTTTCAGGATACAAAGTTAACAACACAAAATCTGAATTGTTTTGGATTACTCATGTAGTAGATTCCCTGGCAAATATACCGTTCTCTATAGCTCAGACCTCTTTTCGTTATCTGGGCATTAATATCTCGTCTACTCCAGACACTTGGTATACTCTTAATATTACTCCTGTATTAAACAGAATTAAGGATACATTCAAAAATTGGCAAAATCTCCCTCTTTCTTTATCTGGACGAATAGCAGCTTATAAAATGATGATTCTGCCTAAACTCTTATATATTTTACAAAATATCCCTCTTTTCCTTAAGAAAAAAGATATTGATTATTTGAATTCCATTTTGAGACTCTTTATTTGGCAGAGTAGAAAACCCAGAATATCCCTTTCTAAATTATCGCTTCCTTTGAAATATGGTGGTCTTGCCTTGCCAGATATAGGGGCATATAATCAAGTTTTTTTGGCACGAACAGTCATTGACTGGATATTTCTGCAGAATTATGTAACAGATAACGATTTGGAGAAAAGTATAACACATCCTTTATACCCAGTGGCACTTATACATTGCGATACTAATGCGATACCGCCTGAAATAAAGAAATTAAAATCGATATATAACCCAATCCTTGCCTGGAAGAAGATTTGTAAGTTATTAGTAGTAGATCATCATATCTCTAGGTTTATCCCATTTCTGGGTAACCCCCAATTTCAAGCAGGACTTCAAACCAGAGTGTACCTAGAATGGGAAGCACTAGGATTTATTAATGTTCATCAGATCCTAGATTTTGAAAGACGATGCATTAAATCATTTGACTCTATTAGATCAGAATTTAAACTACCACATAAGAATTTTTTTGCTTATTTACAAGCAAGACACTTTGCTCTTAATCTTACACATGATCATGGATGGGACTGGTCCCTGAAGGGTGTTGGCGATTGGCTTACCATTGCCAAAACTGGAAATTTATCAATTACTCCAGGATATTCAATTATGGTATCAGCAAAGGGCTTAAATAATTTGGAAAAAATACATAATAAATGGGCTATACAGATTAATCAAGCACTGGATCCCCGAATACCTTATCTATCAATCCAAGAGACTGCTCGTGTAACTCTCTCCTCCTCATGGAGGGAATCCCATCTTAAATTATTATACATGACGTATTTCACCCCAGAAAAGGGATCCAAATATAGGAATAGTAGTTTTGTCACTTGTCCAAAATGTTCCTTCCCTGCAGCAGACCTTCGGCACATGTTATGGGCTTGTCCAAAGATCAGGAATTTTTGGCTGAGGCTTCAATATTGGCTAAATAAGATACTAAATCCTATCGTAGTGACTTTTTCATTTAAAACTATAGTCTTTCTTTATCTTCACCCAGCGGGTAATTTAGGCACCAATAAAAAAATTATTAATATGACTATATTAGCCGGTAGGTATCTAATTTTCAGAAAATGGAAATAAAGAACTACTCCTAGCATAACTGAAATTAAGAATTATTTAAAGAAACAATACATTCTTGAACAAATCGATACCAATCAAGACAATGATCAAGAAATTAGGAGACTCTTCTCAAAATGGTCTTTATTAAGGATTTTACACCTAGTGAAATTGATTACCTGATATATCCCTTCAGAAATACAGAATTAGTTGAGCTCGGTATGTGGTGAACTCCGGAGGTGGGGGAGGGGGGGAGAGAGGGAAATTTTTCTCTCTTTTCCCCCTTTATTCCCCTTTTTTTTTTTTTTTTTTTTCCTCTCTCTTCCCCCTTTTTTTTTTTTGTTTTTTTTTTTTGTTTGGTGTATGGTTGGGGGCCATACTGGCTATAGACAGGGAAAAAAATATGAAAAACCCCAATTCAGTTACAGGAAATTAGGTGTTAATTGTATTGCTTTGTTATTAACTGTGATGTTATAATGTTAGGTTTATAAGCATTATTGTTAAAACTTTATTTATTGTTTTGAATGAAGCTTTAACTTTGAATTGGAATAAAATAAATATTTTAAAAAAAAAAATACAATGTTGAGAGACGAGAAGAAATAACACAGTTAAAAATCCTATATAAAATACATTAAACAATGGATTGTAAAAATAAAAATCAACAATTGGTAAAGTAGTAAGTAAACAAATGGTCAGAATGAAATTGGTATACCAATCATGGATCCATATAGAGGGATATATGTGATAGAAATCCAATATAAGTGAATAAATGTCAAATTGTCAATAAATACTCAGAGTAATATTGTGTCCAAATTAAACATCCAAATGGTGAGAAAAATGTATAAGGTGAAAAAACTGACGTGAAAAAATTGACGTTGCAAAAATGAAAAATAAAAATCAAAACAAAAATCAAAACAAAAATGGAAATAACTGCAAAAGTAGAAGTGAGTGTCTTGGTGAAAAAATATTGTGTACACAAAAAGGTATAGAGAGTATAGCTATAAAAATGTGAATAATCCTCCAATGTGGTCCTGTGGTGCTCTGTATCCTCAGTAAAAACAGTAATAAACCTAAGAAAAAATAAATAAACAAGACATAGTGTAGATGTACAAAAAGTCAAAGTTCTGTTAAAAATTTGTTTACCAAATGTCCACGCATTTCGGCCTATGCTAGGCCTTTATCAAGACAGTAAAAAATAGTGGCATTAAGTGACCTTTTATATGGTAAGCTATAATATGTTTTGGCACCAAAATCACTCATTTTGGGGCCACCCACTTCCTGATAAGATGCATTGTGGGTAAAAACGAATAAAAACTGTTAAAAAGTAATAAAAGTGATACATTCCAGACATATCTTGGTAGGATGGGTAATATCATCTAATTTCCATCTGCATTTTATAATATTGGCGATAATATTGATGTTCTACACTCTATAAAAGTGAAGTCACAACATGTACCTAGTTCAAAGGTTTCACTTCCGGTTTCGGCTTAGTACCACTTCCAGTTTCGGCAATAGCAGAGGCATGCTGATACTTATGTAGGGGAATAGTATCTTAATTGTTCAATTGTGTTAAATCAGATATATTGAATAGTTTAAACAGTGTATCAACTATAAGGGTGCATCCATGCCAAATTGCCTAAGATTGTGAAACCAGAGATGGGGGTGTGACGTCACTTCCGGTTTTGCCAAACATCGAGGGGACACTTAGGGGAATAGTAGAGAGAATCTAATGTATTAAATGGGTCAAATATATCGTGTCAAATATATTGAATAGTTGAAACAGTGTATCAACTATAAGGGTACATCCGTGTCAAATTGCCTAAGATCATGAAACTGGAAATGGGGGTGTGACGTCACTTACGGTTTCGCCAAACATTGAGGTGACACTTAGGGGAATAGTAGAGAGAATCTAATTTATTAAATGGGTGTATTTATATAGGAGGGCAAATCTAGGAATGTAGCGAACTGGGTGTATAGCATGCTACTATCTTAGCAAAACTATATCAATATCTTGTATATGGGGGATGTATCCTCACTTCCAATGGTTATATTGTCAAAGATGGGCCTGGGAGAGGAACATTCTATATATAAGAGATCTTAAATGGAATAAAATTTAGCTCCAAAAGAATCATACCTACCTTATTTCCGGTTTTATTATAACTTATATTGACTGATTATAAGTTCATTCCATATTGATCTAAAAGATCTAAAAGATTGGGTAATAACCAGTGAAGTTACCTACATCAAGATGTAATCCCCTTATAAAAAGTCTCCTATTTTTGGTTCCTTCGAAGAACCGGAAGTTACGTCAGCTCTGGTCTACCGAAATTAGAAATGTATTTTCACTTTACAAAACCTAATAATTGTCTATAGATCTGTGTATTTATTGATTCTTTTGGAGCTAAATTTTATTCCATTTAACATCTCTTATATATAGATTGTTCCTCTCCCAGGCCCATCTTTGACAATATAGCCATCGGAAGTGAGGATACATCCCCCATATACAAGATATTGATATAGTTTTGCTAAGATAGTAGCATGCTATACACCCAGTTCGCTACATTCCTAAATTTGCCCTCCTATATAAATGCACCCATTTAATAAATTAGATTCTCTCTACTATTCCCCTAAGTGTCACCTCGATGTTTGGCGAAACCGTAAGTGACGTCACACCCCCATTTCCAGTTTCACGATCTTAGGCAATTTGACACGGATGTACCCTTATAGTTGATAAACTGTTTCAACTATTCAATATATTTGACCCAATATATTTGACCCATTTAATACATTAGATTCTCTCTACTATTCCCCTAAGTGTCCCCTCGATGTTTGGCGAAACCGGAAGTGACGTCACCCCCCCATTTCCGGTTTCACAATCTTAGGCAATTTGGCATGGATGCACCCTTATAGTTGATACACTGTATAAACTATTCAATTTATCTGATTTAACACAATTGAACAATTAAGATACTATTCCCCTACATAAGTATCAGCATGCCTCTGCTATTGCCGAAACTGGAAGTGGTACTAAGCCGAAACCGGAAGTGATATCTTTGAACTAGGTACATGTTGTTACTTCACTTTTATAGTGTGTAGAACATCAATATTATCACCAATATTATAAAATGCAGATGGAAATTAGATGATATTACCCATCCTACCAAGATATGTTTGGAATTTATCATTTTTACTACTTTTTCACAGTTTTTATTCGTTTTTACCCTTAATGCATCTTATCAGGAAGTGTGTGGCCCCAAAATGAGTGATTTTGGTGCCAAAACATGCTATAGCTTACCATATAAAAGGCCACTTAATGCCACTATTTTTTACTGTCTTGAAAAAGGCCTAGCATAGGCCAAAACGCGTCGACATTTGGTTAAGCACATTTTTAACAGAACTTTGACTTTTTGTACATCTACACTATGTCTTGTTTATTTATTTTTCTTAGGTTTATTACTGTTTTTACTGAGGATACAGAGCACCGCAGGACCACATTGGAGGATTATTCACATTTTTATAGATATATTCTCTATACCTTTTTGTGTACACAATATTTTTTCACCAAGACACTCACCTCTACTTTTGCAGATATTTCCATTTTTGTTTTGATTTTGATTTTTCATTTTTGCAACGTCAATTTTTTCACGTCAATTTTTTCACGTCAGTTTTTTCACCTTATACATTTTTCTCACCATTTGGATGTTTCATTTGGACACAATATTACTTTGAGTATTTATTGACAATTTGACATTTATTCACTTATGTTGGATTTCTATCACATATATCCCTCTATATGGATCCATGATTGGTATACCAATTTCATTCTGACCATTTGTTGACTTACTACTTTACTGATTGTTGATTTTATTTTTACAATCCATTGTTTAATGTATATTATATAGGATTTTTAACTGTGTTATTTCTTCTCGTCTCTCAACATTGTATTTTTATATACCTCAATGTATTAAATTTTACCTACTACATCTATATCACTTTAGGAGTCCTTTTTCCTCATCGATCATATATTTGATCTCCACTACCTCTGCCTCTATAGGCGCTGTATAGTGTCTGAAAAATCCCTCACTATAATAAACTATACTATATAGCAAACCTCCCCATTATAACTATAGGAACTATGTCACTAAAATTATAAACAATGATGTGTCGACCACCAGAGGGTCGGCAAAACCTAGTTGGTCTAGCTGAGCTCCTGGAACTGAGCACCAGACCAGAATCGAGCCCTCGGTTCGGTGCATCCTAAAAAGAGTTTCGAACAAGCATTGTGCATGGGATCAAGTTACCCTTTTAGTATGTTGTCGGAAACATGATGAGGCACCTTTTTTGTGGGTGCTACCTTCTGGGAGGAATGGGGAACTGGAATTGAATGGTCCCCCATTCCACCCAGAAAGTACCTTTGTAAATAACAGGTCTGATATACAGTCCTTAAAACTTTTATCAGTAAATAATGTGGAAAGTATTAGGGCTGATGTAGTATATCATGCAATGTTTGGAATAAGAGATTTTTTGCTTAGAATGCTTATGAAAGCATTCTACTTTGTCAAAGTCTTTTATAAATTTTTAGTGATGGCCTTTTATCTGTGCTGAGATTGCATTAAGGAATAAGCCATTACTATGTATAGGACGATATACTTAAGGTAAAAGGAATGCTCACTCACCAAATCCGGTGTGTAGTGTGTTTGTCCGTATGGAGTCCCAATTCCAATCTCGATCCTTCACTGCTGTATCCAAGCTGGGCACTTAGTGTCAAAAGTGTACACGCCTCAGAAAGCCATCCCACAATTGCAGGGGGATGAATGTCGCTCCACTCGATATATGTCAAGCTAAGATGGTGAGAGGGTTTAAAGCTAGCTAGTAATGGATAAGCCCAATCCGCATATAATTAGAATAAAAAAATATAAATTCTCACCGTATTGGTGGAAATAACCAGCAGTCCAATGTGCCAAGGGTGAAGATATAAAATGTTGCTTTTATTAGTAAACACAAGTAAAAATCATCTTTAGCGAAATCAAGCATAGAGCAATATTACAGCCAGTAAAGCAGCCTGCAATTGTTCACCTACTCCAACATATTTCGATCCCTGATGAAGTACCGTAACGGCACAAAATATGTTGGAGTAGGTGAACAGTTGCAGGTTGCTTCACTGGCTGTAATATTGCTCTATGCTTGATTTCTCGAAGAGAATTTTTACTTGCATTTACTAATAAAAGCTACATTTTATATCGTCACCCTTGGCACATTGGACTGCTGGTTATTTCAACCAATACAGTGAGAATTTATATTTGTTTTCTTCCCAGAAAGTAACATGCCCAAACAAGTGATAACCCCAGGTGCCACATCCAATTGCCGACAACAAACTTAAAGGACGACTTGATCCCCTGCACCCTGCTTGATGGCACCCCTTTTAAGATGCGCTGGACCGGAGCTCAATTCTGGACCAGCCCTCAGTTCCAGGAGCGCGGCTAAGCTGGCAAGCAGGCATTGACATGTAAAATGTAGATTATTTAAAGTATTGTAGATATTGTAAAAGGGATTTATTGTTGCTTGTAATTATTTCAAACATAAATATATATTTGAAAATATATTTTTGTTTAAAATAATAGAAAGCATCATTAAATTCATTTTAGTCTATAGATTTATACAATACTTTAAACAATATGCATTTTACACGACTATGCATATCATTTAAACATTGTCCCCTAAACTGCCATAACCTAATAGTAACTGTTGAAGCTAAGGCCCTACGCACAAATATTAAATATTTAAAATAATATATTGTTATGTAAAATGTATATTATTTAAACATTTGCATATAAATTAAAATGTAATTAATGTTGCTTGTTGTGTTTATTATTTGTTATCAAAGACAGTATAATTAAAATTATAGTTCTACAAAACCACATGCCTGTTATGTAAAAATATAATTTAATACTACTGACTACTATAACATAAATATATGTTAAACTATATATCTATGGTATCACTAATAAACACAACAAGCTAACATAAATACTTTTTAATTTATATGCAAAACTCAAAACAATATGCAATATATGTTACCATGCATACCATTTTAGATATTGAATATTAATGCAAGGCCAGACTACATTATATAAACAATGTTTGAAATAAAATGCATGGTCATGTATAATGCATATTACTTTAAATATTGATCATACATTAAAATCTAGTTTATTCTTGCTTGTTGTGTTTTTTTAAAGTATATATTTATGTTATAAGAGACAGTTGCATTATGCTAATAGTATTTCATAACTGCATGCCTTTTATGTAATAATACTGTTGTAATACTAATTAAGTTTGTACTTAAATATACATTTAAAAAATATATTTATATTTACAATAATAAACACAACAAGAACAAATAAATACATATTTATTTATGTCTAATACTTAAAAGAATATGCATCACTCATGATAATGCATACTATTTTAAACATCCTATATAATAAATGGCCAAGTATGTTTGTCAGATGCAGTCATGCGCAGTAGAGACAGCATGTGACAAACATACCTGACCATTTGGATCCTGGCACTCATCACTCAGCAAGGCTGAAGCGGAGTGTCAGGGAGCGTGGCCGACGGGAGTGTCGCGATGGGAACGTGGCCGGGCGTTGCGATGGGGGCGTGGCCGGCGTTGTGAGGGGCGTGAGAGCCAAAGGGGGGGGGGAGAGAGCCAAAGGGGGGGGAGAGCCAAAGGGGGGGGAGAGAGCCAAAGGGGGGGGGAGCCAAAGGGGGGGGAGAGCCAAAGAGGGGGAGAGAGAGAGCCAAAGAGGAAAGAGAGCCAAAGAGGAGAGAGAGCCAAAGAGGAGAGAGAGCAAAAGAGGGGAGAGAGCCAAAGAGGGGGGAGAGAGAGCCAAAGAGGGGGAGAGAAAGCAAAAGAGAGGGGGGGAGAGAAAGCAAAAGAGAGGGGGGAAGAGAGAGCAAAAGAGAGGGGGGAGAGAGCAAGGGGTGGGACCGCTGTACTGCAAAAAATGGCCTGTGTACACGGGCTTTAGTACTAGTTGTAGATAAATGCACTATTAACCCCTCAGCTGTCCAAACCTAATCACATTATACAGGTATGGGGGTTGGATAGGTGATTAAGGCCTGCTACATGCTAAAAATCAATAATCACCTAATCAACCCCATACAGGTATGGGGGGTGGTTAGGTAATTAAGGCCTAAACTGCCACCTCCCAATGCATACTACAACTATAACTACACTAATACCTTACCCCCTCTAAACTAAACTAAACCTCCTAAATTACATGAAAAATAAACAAGAAAGAAAACAAGAAAATAAAAAAAATCTGTTAATACAAAATTATAAAAGGCAGTATCCAAAATAAAAAAAACACTGTTATACCTAACACTAATCTACATGCCCCATAAAAAAACAAAAAAACAAACAAAAAAAGAACTCTAAACTTAACACTAAACTAAAATACAATAACATTGCCCTAAAGATAATAGAGCTCTTTTACAAAAAAAACAAGACCCTCAATACAATACAAATAACCATGAGACACGGCATGAAAACTAGAGCAGCGAAGGGGGTAAGTTGCGCAGCAGTGGGCAGCAAATATAAATATATATGTATGTGTTAATATGTGTATATACACATATTAAATCACAAAAACATAGAAAGGAGTGGGTTACAGAGTATATCCTTAAAACTTAGCATATATTGCAGCATAACATTAAAACGTTAACAGACAGTCCACATGCTACACTCAGTAGCACACATATCCGCTGAGAAGAATACTTACGCGTTTCAGCTTAAACAAGCCATAATCATAGCATACTAAACTCGAAAAGGTACACACTACTTAAAACCATAACATTCTGTCTATTGGTTAAAATCAAAGGAACTTCCGCTGAAAATCGTATATGAGTTAATTACTTAAAATTGAGAGAGTGAGAACACAACTAGTAGTATGTCCTAGCCTGATATAGCTGTAGTATTGAACAAATATATATATATTATTATTGTTATTATTTTTAAACTATTCTGAATATTGAAATGTATTTATTTATTTATTTAAATGTGCATCAGTTCTGTTTTGTTAGAGGAGCATTAAAGTCAATTTTATTTATGAATTTGATAATAAATTGCTGCATTGCAAAATATTTTCCTGCAAAATAAAGGTTTTAAAAACATTTTGTTAGAATAATATGCATTGCTTAGCAAACCTAGTACAAACCACTTGTAAAGCTTCTTGAGCTTGTTTATATTATTTCCTTTTTTTGGGACAATTATGGACAGATACAAACAAGTTCCTGCACAGATCAACCAATCACTGCCCAGCATATAGAAGTGTCAGGGTTCTACATTATAATAAATGCACTCCAGCCTCTCTTGTAATTTTCATAGTTAAATTATAGAAAAACTAAGCAAAATAAGTAATAATGTGGAATTACATTTTGAGTTTAGTGTTCCTTTAAAGGGATAGGAAAGACAAAATTAAACTTGTGTGATTCCGATAGAGCATGCAATTTCAAGACACTTTTAAATTCACTTTTATTTTTAAATATGCTTTGTTCTCTTGGTATCGCTTGTTGAAAAAGAATACGCAAATATCCTACACTAGTGGGAGCTAATTGCTGATTGGTGCCTGCACACATTTGTCTTGTGATTGGATAACTAGATGTGTTCTACTAGCTGGCAGTAGTGCAATGTTGTTCCTTCAGCAAAGGATAACAAGAGAATGAAGCAAATTTGGTAATAGAAGTAAATTGGAAAGTTTTTTTAAAGGAACAGTCTAGTCAAAATTAAACTTTCATGATTCAGATAAAGCATGCAATTTTAAGCAACTTTCTAATGTCCTCCTATTATTAATTTGTCTTTGTTCTCTTAATATCTTTATTTGAATGTAAGTTTAGGAGCCAGCCCATTTTTGGTTAAGCACCTGGGTAGCACTTGCTGATTGGTGGCTACATTTAGACACCAATCAGAAAGTGCTACCCAGGTGCTGAACCAAAAATGGGCCGACTCCTATGCTTACATTCTTGCTTTTTCAAATAAAGACACCAAAAGAACAAAGAAAAATTGATAATAGGAGTAAATTAGAAAGTTGCTTAAAATTGCATGCTTTATCTGAATCATGAAAGTTTAATCTTGACTAGACTGTTCCTATAAAATTGTATGTTATCCCAATCATGAAAGAACATATTTTCCTGTCCCTTTAATATCAATTTTAATTAATCACAAGTCTATTTGACCTTGTTTGTTCAAATGTCCAACTACAGCAGCACTACTCTGCTACATCAGTAATTTTAACTTCTAGAACATTTGCTGTCTGTGTACTAGAGGAATAATTTATCGCAGACTATAATAATGCATACTTCAGTAGATAAAGTCGCAACAAAAACTTTAGGGCTCTTCCTATAGTTTAGATGAGAATATTTCTTAGAATTGTGAGAACTGTGTTTTACTTCCCTTTCCAAAACATCTAAATATAAAATATTTGCATAAGTGTTTAGCAAATATTCTTCTCTTTTTGTTTGTCTTTATGTTGCAATACTTTTTTGTGCATGGAAGATTCTATCACCTAGATTCCATTTTTTGCGCTATAGAGGGTGCGAAACAAACGCAAAAAAAGTTGCCATTACGAGTTTTGAAAAAGCCGCCTTGTGCGTGCAATATGGTTGCGTTGAGCTCCATACCGCACAAAATACAGGCACTGCTTTGACATGCTCATGCATGCTTTCCCCATAGACATCAAAGAGCGTGTTAGTAAAAAACACCTGCGATTGCGGAATGAAAAGCTCTGTACTGCAACCTCATTGATGTCTATGGTGAAAAAAAAAGTTACGTTTAAACCTAACAATGCGAGAAGGGAAACATGCCGCTGCAGAGAACTTCCGCATAAGTGAGTGGATATTAGGAGCAGACCAACCCTCTTTTGGCATGTTGTATCTTTTCTGATTTTATTGGAATAAAGTATCTTCGATTTTTTTGAACTGTTGCTCAGTAGCCTTCTGTCCTTTTTTTTTGCTGATTTTAAACCTAACATCCTAACATAAACCCCACGTCTAAACACCCCTTATCTGCTGCCCCCAACATTACCGACACCTAAATAAACTTATTAACCCCTAAACTGCCGCCCCCGAACATCGCCGCCACCAAAATAAATCTATTAACCCCTAATCTGCCGCTCCTGATATCGCCGCAACTTTAATAAAGTTATTAACCCCTATTCTCCCGCACCCCAACATCGCCAACACTATAATAAAGCTATTAACCCCTATTCCTCCGCTCACCGTAGGAATGAGAGCTGCTTAAATCCTATTGGCTGATTTAAACAGCCAATAGGATTTTAGCAGCTCTAATTCCTATTGGCTGATTTAAATTTTTCAGCCAATAGAAATGCAATGGTACCCCCAGTATAAAAGGGGTACCTTGCATTTGAATCCTCAGTGTGCAGCGGACGATCGCATGAAGAGGACCTCCATCTGGATGAAGATTGAGCCGCCTGGATGAAGATGGAGCCACTGGGATGAAGATCGTTCAAGCCAGACTTCAGCAACAGTGAGTTAGGGTTAGGTTTTTTAAGCTTTTTTCGGGGTGTTTTTTTTTTTAGATAAGGGCTATTGGATAATTCTAAAATAGCTGAATGCCCTTTTAATGGCAGTAAAAGTGTTGAATGTCCTTTTAATGGCAGTAAAAGTGTTGAATGCCCTTTTAAGGGCAATGCCCATACAAATGCCCTTTTCATGGCAATGGGTAGCTTAGTTTTTTTTAGAGTTAGGTTCTTTATTTTGGGGGGTTGGTTGGGTGGTGGGTTTTACTGTTGGGGGGGTCTTTGTATTCTTATTTTTTTTCAGGTAAAAGAGCTGATTTTTTAAAGCAATGCCCTATAAAAGGCCCTTTTAAGGGCTATTGGTAGTTTATTGTAGGCTAGGGGGTGTTTTTTTATTTTGGGGGGGCTTTTTATTTTTATAGGGCTATTAGATTAGGTGTAATTGTTTTTTTTGGATAATTTTGTTTGTTATTTTTCGTAATTTAGTGTTTGCTATTTTTGGTACTTTAGTATATTTTTATTTTTTGTAGTTTAGTATTTTCTATTTTTTGTAATTGTAGATTTAATTTTTTTAGTAGTGTTAGTTTTTTTTAATGAGTAATTTAATATTTTTAATTTGTAGTTATTTTAAATTTTAGTCTAATAGTTATGTTAGGTAAGTTTATAGTCTAAACTTAGGTTTTTTTAAATTCCCAATTAAGTTTTTATTTATTTTAAGAGAGGGATCTTGTAATTTTAATGTAAAGTTAGAGGGTTGTTAGGTTTAGGGGTTAATAGTTTAATTTAGTTTTGGCGATGTGGGGGGCTGGCGGTTTAGGGGTTAATAGGTTTATTTAGTGGTAGTTATGTGGGAGGCCAGAGGTTTAGGGGTTAATAACTTTATCTAGTGGCGGCGATGTCGGGGAGCAGCGGAATAGGTGTTAATATCTTTATTATAGTGTAGGCAATGTTGGGGTGCGGGGGAATAAGAGTTAATAACTTTAGTATAGGGGCGACGATGTCGGGGAGCTGTGGAATAGGGGTTAATACATTTTATTAGTGGCAGTGATGTCGGGAGCAGCAGGTTAGGGGTTAATAACTTTAATATAGTGTTTGCGATGTGGGAGGACCTCGGTTTAGGGGTTAATATGTAATTTATGGGTTTAGTGTACTTTGTAACACTTTAGTTATGAATTTTGTGTAACAGTTTTGTTGCGTAAAATTTATAACTACTGGTCTCAGATGACGGTACGGATCGTGTCGGTATAGGGTGTAATGCAAGTTTTTTAGCCTCACCGAAAAACTTGTAATGGCAGCGCTATGGAAATGCCATGAAAAAAACGTAATTTTTTCGGGTGCGGGACTGACGTTGCGTTACACTCTAAAAGCCTTGCGGTACAGCTGTACCGACAAGACTTGTAATGGCTGTGTTCCTGTTTTAACGCTGCAATGGCCATTTTTTCAGCGTTAAAACATGAACGCAAAACTCGTAATCTAGGTGTATGTTTTTGTGCCAATAGCTTGGCTATTCTCTATGGATGTTCTGACTTTTTATTTCTGGCATGTTCTTCTGATCATGGTATCTTTCCTGGTTTATGCTCTGTGTCTCACCTTTGCCTGTACTTTTAATTGTGACTGGTTATCTGGCTACTGACCCCTGGAACATTACTTTGGCTTATTCTTCTGCCTCACCCTTTTGCTGAGATATTTGGTTCCTGACTGGTGTTTTGGTATTGAACCCTAGCCTGACTACTGGATCTTCTAGTTATACCCTTGCTACTGGAATTTGTTATTTTTGTCTTCTCAGAGCACATTCTGGCTTGTACCTTTCTTGGGTCTGCACCAAATCTCTTGCAGAATTAGTTTCAGCAAATAACCAAGGTAACTACCGTTTAACTTTATATTGCTATATGCCTTAACCCTTTGAGTGCTAATGACGGCTCTGAGCCGTCACAGAGTTTCCCACTCTGGTGCTAATGACGGCTCAGAGCCAACATTGTAAGTCTTGGGGGTCTGAAAAAAATAAAACAAAAGTTAAAAAAAATTGTTCAAAAACATTAAAAAATCTTAGCACCCAGGTGGGAAAGTGCTTAGCACTCAAAGGGTTAAAGGGATACTAAACCCACATTTTTTTCTTTCAGGATACAAATAGAGCATGCAATTTTAAGCAACTTTCTAACATACTCCTATTATCAATTTTTCTTCATTCTCTTGCTATCTTTATTTGAAAAAGAAGGCATCTAAGCTAAGGAGCCAGCCAATTTTTGGTTCAGTAACATGGACAGCACTTGCTTATCATTTAGCCACCAATCAGCAAGCACAACCCAGTGATGATCTAAAAATAGGCCGGCTTCTATACTTACATTCTTGCTTTTCAAATAAAGATAGCAAGAGAATGAAGAAAATTTGATAATAGGAGTAAATTAGAAAGTTGCTTAAGTGCATGCTCTATCTGAATCATGGAAGAAAAAATTTGGGTTCAGTGTCCTTTTAATTTTATTACTATAGACTCCATATTTTGACCTAGACTACAAGTAAAGTGCACTTGACAACACAAAGTACGTTGTTTTTCAATGACCTTGCATAATCAATAAAACACAATCAAGTACTACAAGTTCTTAGTTAAAATAGTTCACCAAAGCATTTTTAATACACCATGCACTTTATATGGGAAGTGGTAGTAGCGTGCTTGTTGTGCTCATATTACAAGTTATTACAGGTTCCGTAGCGCTAAAGACATGGATCTAATATGCAAGGTTACAGTTATGGGAGACAAAGGGATAGAGGGCCCAGCCAAAAGTTTTACTGTTGTAAATCATCTCTCATGAAGGTGATCTACAAAACAGGCTCGTGGGCTTACATGCTAAGGGGGTTCAAGGGGATAGCTAAAGGAGGAGAGGGAATAAGATAGGAAAATGTTAGTGTATATTATATGCATCCCTACACAGTAGAGTCTTTAAGGAGCACTTGAAAGTTTGAAAACTAGGGGAGAGTCTTGAAGAGCGAGGCAGAGAGTTCCACAAAATAGGGGCCAGTCTGGAGAAGTATTTTAGATGGGAATGTGAGGAGGTAGAAAGAGAGGAGGAGAGATGGAGGTCATGAGCAGAGTGAAGGGGACGGGAGGGTGAGTATCTGGAGACTAGGTCAGAGATATAGGGTGGAGCAGTGTTATTGAGAGCTTTAAAAGTTAGAGTCAGGATTTTATGTTTTATTCTGGAGGTTAGAGGAAGCCAGTGAAGGGACTAGCAGAGAGGTGCAGCAGAGGAGGAGCGATGTGTAAGGAGGATCAGCCTAGCAGAGGCATTTATTATGGATTGTAAGGGAGATAGACGACAGCTAGGGAGGCAGGAGAGGATGGAGTTGCAATAGTCAAGACGGTAAATAATGAGAGAGTGGATTAAAGTCTAAGTTGTGTCTTGTGTGAGGAAGTAGCAAATTTTGGAGATGTTTTTAAGGTGGATGTGGCAAGAATTGGCCAAAGAATGGATGTGGAGAGTGATATAAATATTGTGTGACCCCAAGATATTGGGCATGCGGGGTTGGGGTAATGATGCTGATGAGGTAGCTCAGTTGGTAAATACCCTGACTACAAAAAAGCCTGTTTGAAAGATCCAAGGTCACAGGTTCAAATCCCGGCAGGGCCGACTCAGCCTTTCATCCTTCCGAGGTCGATAAAATGAGTACCATTAAATTGGGTAATAATAACAACTATTACTATTCAGCTGCCGATTTGGTTAATTCCGAGAACGAGCGCTGACAAAGTGCTTTGAGTCCCACTGGGAGAAAGGTGCTATATAAATACTAGTTATTATTATTATGTTATTATCAACAGTTAGGGAAAGTTTGGGTTGTAGAGATTTTGGAAGAAGTGAGGAAAATAAGGAGCTTAGTTTTTGAGAGATTTAGCTTAAGGTAGTGCGAGGACATCCAGGATGAAATATTAGAAAGACAGTTAGTGACACGAGTTAGTAAGGAAGGGGATAGGTCTGGTGCAGAGATGTAGATTTGGGTATCATCAGCATATAAATGGTATTGAAACCCATCGGACTGTATTAAGGAACCTAAGGATGATGTATAAATTGAAAAGAGAAGGGGAACAAGGACAGAAAGGGGTAAAGGTTCAGAGGAAGTTATCAGTCAAGTGTTGCACTCACACACAATTTGAAATGCTGCTCTCTATATATATTAAAGTACCTTTTATGTCCTTAAAACATTCCACGTCTCCAATCGCAAATACCCGGGTGCTCAAATCAGTCCATATGTATCGCTCTTGTAATAGGAAAGGCACTCACAGGACTTATAAGAAATTACATTTTCTTTTTTTTACTGTTGTGTAACAAGCTTACAATCAGGTCACATGGTTGATGTTTTGACCATCTTTAGGAGTGAGTGGTCTTGAAAAAGGCTTGTTGCACAAGCCGAAACTTTGACCGCGTGACCTGAGTGTAAACTTGTTGCACAACAATAAAAAAGCTAATTTAATTTTTTAGTATAAAATAAAATATAAACTATATAAATATACACACATTTTTTAAACACTGATAAAAAAAATATTAGTTAAAAAACATATTTATATCTGTATCTTAAATTAAAACATAGTAAGACTTTGTGAAGAACAGTTTATTTTTTATTTTTTTAATTCACTGGCTTAGTGTACCTTTGGGTTAACACTCGAGGGAAAGCCAGACTTGAGTTTTGTAGCGCACCCATAGAAGTCTTTTAGATGTGGGATTTAGTGTGGCTGCGCTATCCGACCACCAGATGTTTTCAATCAAGTGTTGATCATTGTTGATATATGCAGAAGGTCACTTATAGCTGTGCCTAATTGGCTGTAGCATATGAAATATGATAAACAACACTCAAGAGTATTTTCAATGAGTGGGCCCCAAACAAAACAACATCTATTGTGGTTTGTCATATGCTTGCTACCCAGTGATTCATTACAGATCCATAAAAATATGAAATATAAAAAATATGAATATAACTTTAATGTCCCTTTAAGGTTATTGACTTCAATTCTAAAATGTTTTTCTGTGGAGATGTTGTTGAGCTAAATCTCTTTATCTGTATTTAATCCTAACTTTATTCAACATCTCAAATTAATTATCTCCTGGTATGTTTTATTTTAGAATTCGCACTTCCACTCAATGAATACTTAGGGTTGCGTACTGGTAAAATACATACATTTACTCAAATGTTAATGAAGTTTAGCAAAGAAAATTAAAATTTTGTTTCCTTGTATTCAAATAAGATTCAGGCCCGAGTTAGTAAGTATAGGAAATTGTCTTTCTCTTGCTACAGGAAGTGATGGCACTAAATTCTAAAGAGTGTTGATTTAAAGCCTAAAGGCACTGTACAATATATATAAAAAAAAACTGTTTACATAACATCAAGGAGCATCTGTAAATAACAAATTAATTAAATCTTTATCCAGCAGAATTTCCTAACCTTTCTTTCTGAGCTAATTTAAATACACACACTGCCAGAATCACCAAAGCAATATCACCAATTAACCCTTTAAAGGGCCACCAAACCAGTCCATTAAAAAGTATATTTTTAGTTTCTCTAATACTTGCCTTTATTGTGCTGCATGAAAATTAAGTTGTTTCAAAGTATTTTTTAATTACAATCAACAGCTTCTATCACTTATTTACCTTACCAGGTCTCCAGCCTGCTGCAGGCAATCATAAGCTGTAACGCTCTTCCTATTGAGAATAAATTGACAAATAAAGCTTTTGATTGGCTGTAGCACCCTGATTCTTCAAGAAATAAAAAAAACAGACTGCAGATCTGGTAAGAAAACACTGTCTTCCTTACTGGCACCTTAAATTTTCAGTTTATCATATGATCATGCCCAAACACTTTCCCACTGATCAAATATCCCTGAAATAGGCTCGTTTTATCAGATGATATAGTTTGTGTTGATTAAGGGCTTGATTGATGTCAGTAACATCATCTCATTTTAGGCATATGGATCTGCTTTCTTTCCCCCCAAAATAAGCAGCCTCATGTACAGTATACAATGTATTCATGTTTGAATATTTTTGGATATTTTATTTTATCTTTTTTTAGTAGACAAGTACTGTGGAAATTAGTTAATACTTTGGCAAACTTTGGATTTTCAGTGTATAGATATCCAAGGACTTTTTTCTTCAATTCTACCCTAACATCTTGAAGCTAAAAATGCATGTATAATTATTAGACTATGAGGACTTAAAGGGACATTTATATGTATAGGTACAAATCCCTAAATCCAGAATTATTATGAAATCCAGACTTTTTCATTAATATTTTTTTTTTTTAAATAAAATTTAAAAGATTATCATTTTTCCCTGCCAGTAAGTCACAATCTTCTCTGCCTGCATTTTTGGTTTGGTTGTTGTGTTCTAAAATGCAAATAATAATAAATAATAACTATTACCTTTAGGTTTATTATCTTTCTGATGGTACAGGGCAAGATTACAAGCGGCACGCTAATGCTTTTGATGCTCGAGAGCTAACTGCACTCAAAGTTAAAAATTAGTGCAACTGGATTATCGCGCACATTAGAAGATGAAAGTAAAAAGTTATCATGTGAGTGAAAGACTCAGGAGCAGTAACTTCAGGACTTTGGATAACGCTACCGCGCTAACACTTTGTCCCCACAGACTTTTATAGTGTGCATTATAAAATACACTATTAGTTATCACTCGCTCGCTAACCCGACACTGCCCAAGATCAACTGCGCTAAAGAAGAAGGTGCATTAGGAATAGTTTACATTCCTATGTTCTTCATATAGAAGAAAATGTTCTATTTATTTTTAAACATATCTCTCGCTCTCTATCTTCTAATATATTAAATACTAGTCCTAAAGCCTGTGTACACGGGCCATTTTTTGCAGTACATCGGTCCCACCCCTTGCTCTCTCTCTATCCCCCCTCTCTTTTGCTCTCTCTTTCTCCCCTCTCTTTTGCTCTCTCTCTCTCCCCTCTCTTTTGCTCTCTCTCTCCCTCTCTTTTGCTCTCTCTCTCCCCCCTCTCTTTTGCTCTCTCTCCCCCTCTTTTGCTGTATCTCTACCTCTCTTTTGCTATCTCTCTCTCCCCCTCTGTTGCTATCTCTCTCCCTCTCTTTTGCTCTCTCTCTTCCCCCCTCTCGTTTGCTCTCTCTCCTCTTGTTTGCTCTCTCTCTCCTTTCATTTGCTCTCTCTCTCCTCTGTTTTGCTGTCTCTCTCCCTCTCTTTTGCTCTCTCTCCCCCCTCTCTTTTGCACTCTCTCCTCCTCTCTTTTGTGCTCTCTCCCCCTTCTCTTTTGCGCTCTCTCCCCCTCTCTTTTGCACTCTCTCCCCTTCTCTTTTGCGATCTCTCCCCCTCTCTTTTGCGTACTCTCCCCCTCTCTTTTGCGCTCTCTCCCCCCTCCCTTTTGCGCTCTCTCCCCCTCTCTTTTGCGCTCTCTCCCCCCTCTCTTTTGCGCTCTCTCCCCCTCTCTTTTGCACACTCTCCCCCTCTCTTTTGCGCACTCTCCCCCCTCTCTTTTGCGCACTATCCCCCCTCTCTTTTGTGCACTCTCCCCCCTCTCTTTTGCGCACTCTCCTCCCTCTCTTTTGCGCTCTCTCCCCCCTCTCTTTTGCTGTCTCTCTCCCCCCCTCTCTTTTGCTGTCTCTCTCCCCCCTCTCTTTTGCTGTCTCTCCCTCCTCTCTTTTGCTTTTTCTCTCCCCCCTCTCTTTTGCTGTATCTCTACCCCCTCTCTTTTGCTGTCTCTCTCCCTCCTCTCTTTTGCTGTCTCTCTCCCCCCTCTCTTTTGCTGTCTCTCTCCCCCCTCTCTTTTGCTGTCTCTCTCCCCTCTCTCTTTTGCTGTCTCTCTCCCCCTCTCTCTTTTGCTGTCTCTCTCCCCCTCTCTCTTTTGCTGTCTCTCTCCCCCTCTCTCTTTTGCTGTGTCTCTCTCCCCCTCTCTCTTTTGCTGTGTCTCTCTCCCTCTCTCTACCCCCCCTCTTCTGCTCTCTCTATCCCCCCTCTTTAGAGCTCTCTGTCTCTCGGCATCTGACCCCGCCCAGCCCCGCCTGCGTCACACCTGGTCACGCCCATGCAACACCCGGTCATGCCCATGTTGCACCCGTCCGGCCACGCCCACGTCGCACCTGTCCGGCCCAGCCCACTCCACCACACAACACCAGGTCAGTTGGAAGGCCAGGTGTGTTTGTCCTTGCACGCAGTCTCTACGGCGCATGACAGCTTCGGACAAACACACTTGGCCTTTTATTATATAGGATATGAAATCAAACAGCTTTAACTTGCATTATATTTTAAATGTTTAAACAGTTATTTTTTTTTGTGTGTGTGTGAAAGAAAGTTGTTGCATTAAATTACCCTTTTATATTACCAATTTTAGCTATGAGCATTGTAAAATAAAATTTAAAAAACTGTGTGTCAGGAAAAGTTGGTTGTAGTAGGTGAAGCCACTGAGAAGATTAACAGGAAATATTCCAATTAAAGGGACACTGAACCCAAATTTTTTCTTTTGTGATTCTGATAGAGCATGCAATTTTAAGTAACTTTTTAATTTACTCATATTATCAAATTGTCTTCATTCTTTTGGTATCTTTATTTGAAAAGCAAGAATGTAAGTTTAGATGCCGGCCAATTTTTGGTGAACAACCTGGGTTGTTCTTGCTGATTGGTGGATAAATTCACCCACCAATAAACAAGTACTGTTCAGTGTCTGAACCAAAAATCCTCTGGCTCTTTAAGCAAATTAGAAATTTGCTTAAAGGGACACTCAAGTCAAAATTAAACTTCCTGATTCAGATAGAGCATCAATTGTAAACAACTTTACAATTTACTTCCATAAACAAAATATACACAGTCTTTTTACATTTACACTTTTTGAGTCACCAGCTCCTACTAAGCATGTGTAAGAATTCACAGCATATACGTATATGCATTTGTGATTGGCTGATGGCTGTCACATGATACATGTGGAGTGGAAATAGACATAACTTTGCAATTTATTTTAAAAAAATCTACTACTCATTTGAAGTTCAGACTAAGTGCTATTGCATTGTCTTCTTATCATGCATAAACTCATTAAAGTTTACAAAGCAGCCATTTTGTTAAAAAAATTACCTTTTTTTTCTTTTCACTGCTACTGCAACTTCCCCCACATAGAGATCCTCTATTCACACGTCAGCAATGACTAATCCTGCTTCCTCCAATCACAGTATGGCCTCAGGCAATGACTACCCTGGGGGGAAAGCTGTGATTGGAGGAAGCAGGATTAGTCATTGCTGATGTGTGAAAAGAGGATCTCTAGGTGGGGGAAGCTGCTCTAGCAACGAAAAGAAAAAAAAGTAATTTTTTTAACAAAACGGCGGCTTTGTAAACTTTGATGAATGAAAGTGCCCCTGTTTTTAATAGTATTTATAAAAAACTTGCTTTTATTCACCAAACTTTACCTTCACTTTAATTTATACATCTAATTTTTGTGCAATGCATTTTTGGTTAAACCGTAAAGTTTATTTGAAGGTACAGTAACAACTAGTAGTACTAAACATAATAAAATCACTTGTATTTTAACACACCAAATGATAGTGGAGGGCCCTCTAGTGGGCCTGTAACAACATTAAGGGATTACTAACTTGAAGTCTGGAGAAATACTAAGTTGTGTTTGCTACAATGTTGCAGGTTAGGAGGTGGTGTTTGTTTTTACCTTTATAGGGTCCTGCAGCAGTGAGTTCAGCCTCTTTCGGTTTCCAGACTTCAAGGAGAAGGTTTTTGAAGTTTTTGCTGTGAAGAGTGGAGCATGGAGAGATCCAGGAGGAAGTCTGTGCCTCCCAAACGATACAGGGAGGTGGTGGAGATGACTGCCAGGAAGAAGGGACCTGCAAAAACAGAGACAGGAGCCTGAGTCTGAGGAACTGGTACCCCCCACACCCCAAAAATCACCGCCCGCTAGGAGATTTAATAAGGGAAAGGGCAAGAAAGGGGGTGGGTTAGGGGAGACAGGCCCTAGTTCGCAGGCCCAGGTTAGCAGGGTGCTGGAGGTAGGCCCCAATTTAGGGCAGCAAGCCCAGGGGGTTGGAGAGGCAGTTAGTGTGGAGCAGGACGGGCCAGTGGGTGGCCCTGCGGCCTTACAAGGAGGTTCGGACCCAGTGGGAGCAAATGCTGGCATCTTAGGCCAGTTTGCGGCCTTGCCGCCGGCGGCCATGGCGGCGGTCCTGGCCCTAGCGCAGTCTCTTTCCGGTGTGATGGCCCCTGTGGGCCAGGCGCAGGGCCCGGTTGCCGCCGGGGCGGCCGGTGGTGTGGCGGGAGGCGTTAGGCCCATCTTACAAGATGCAGAGTGCGCAGCGGTATTGGCTCCCTCTGATGGCGGCTCACGCGAGATCTCCTCCTCCGAGAGTTCATCAGAGGGGGAGGAAGATCGCCATCTTGGGAGCCAGTGCACACGACGGAGGACACCCTCACGCGACCGGAGCTTCACAGGTAACTTGGGGAGGCTACCGGTCGTGGGAGGGGCATCACAGGGGCCAGCAGTGCCTGAGAGGGAGCACTTACCTCGCGCAAGTGAGGTGGCGGGTCCGGGTGGTGCGCAGAGTGAATGTGGCACAGATGGGAGGCAGACGGGTAGGCCTAGGCACTGGTGCCTAGGCGCGCGCAGGGGTGGATCCTGGTCGGGTGCAGAGGCTTCCTGATAAGGTGGTGAGAGATGGTGGAACAGCTGGGGGGCCGATGGAGAGGCCTTGCACTAGTACACAGGCGCGCGCACAGGAGTATGCTTGTGATGGGCGGAGGCCTTCGGAGGTTGCGGTGAGAGTGAGTGGCACAGCTGGAGGGCCAACAGGTAGGACAGGCATAAGTGCACAGGCACTCGCAAGAGAGGAGGATGGATGGGTGCAAGGGCTCACAGGAGCAGTCGAGGGGGCTAATAGGCCTCAGGATAGGCCGGGTTACCAGTATGGTGCACAATTGAGTTATGAACCGCACAGGGGGTGGGGCCATGCGGGGATAACGCATGGTTATGAGCAGTCAGATCAGGTTGTGTCTGGGGGCCATGTGAGACAAGGGGATATGGAGTGTGAAAGGCAGTATGATAGGGTTCAGATCCAGAGAGGTGTGAACGAAGACACAATTAAGAGGGCAGTAGAGGCAGCGCTGCGTGAAGTAAATACTGTTAGGCCCCTGCCTGGGTTTAGTGATCACGCCCGGGAGGGGGCAACACAGGAGCATGTTATCAGGAGTGCTGTGGCTAGCGCTTTGGGTATGACTGCTGGAGTGAGACAAGGGGGTGAGAGGGGCTTCTATTGATGCACCTCCTGTAGACCGGAGTACTCCCCAAGTTCTTTTGTCCCAGCAGGTTCCTGAAAGGACAGCAGCACCGATGGCATTGGGTACTACGAGTGCCCTGGTGGTGGCGGGGCCCAGCAGCGGTCAGATGGGTTCAACGCCGCAAGTGCTAGCAGGAGCAGAAATGCCAGGAGATGGTGAGTGCCATGCACCTGACACAATGCACACTGACACGGGGTCTTCCACGAGTGGGTCAGGTTCTGATAGCGGGGAGGACCTTGGTTTAGTGGGTAAAGGGCAGCGCAGAATGTTCAGGTGGATAAAGAAGATGGCGGCGGCTCAGGCGAAGGACAGGGCAGGCGTTAAAGGTCAGGCAATCGATGTTCAGGGGGCTCAGGTGCTAGGGGGCGCTATGGCCCCGTCGGGCCCAGTGCCGCGTAAAGTGGTGGCGCAAGGGGACACTTACCCCTGTTTAGTACACTCGCTTTACAGCCATCTTAAACCAAAGGTCGTAAAGAAGATTCAGGAGGGTAAATACGTCAACGTGTTTGACCTCTCCCTGGATGCATATAGGGCAAAGGAAAGAGCATCTGAAGGTTTAGGCCCAAAGAGGGTGCGCAGGCCAGAGACATACGAAGAATGGCTGAAATGCTTTCGGGTCCTGGCCGCGTGCTATGTGGACAGGTGGCCCTTGCAGGGGCACAACCTGTTTAAGTACCAGGATACCATTGAGGATATCCATACTAGATTTAAGGAAGGCGCATGGCAGGAGTATGACATGGCCTTTAGAAGGAAAATGGTGGGTAACCCCTTGTTACATTTTGGCACACAAGATATGCACTTGTGGTCCAAACTGGGTTTGGAGGGAGGTACGCCCTCCCCCGTGGCGGCGCACCAAGCTCAGCCGCGTCAAGGGGCACGGCTGGGCAGGCGAGGTAGGGAGTGTTGAAAGTTCCAAGAAAAGCAGTGTGACAGGGGGAGCAGCTGCTCCTTTCGTCACATCTGCAAATTCTGTGCAGGGCCCCACCCTGGAGCAGAATGCGGGAGAAGAAGAGAGCAGAGCCAGACCAAACCCGCTCCCAAGTCAGGAGTTACGGTCAAGGGCACCAACCCCGCTTAGGTTGCCGGCCATGTTGATATGGCTGGCAAACTACCCCGACCGGGAGGCGGCAGAGCTGCTCAGGTCGGGGTTGGAGGGGGGTTTTCGTATCCCAGTTACTGGGAGGGTTGTGGGCTCACCGGTGCATAGGAACTTGAAAACGGCCTACGAATTCCCGCATGTGGTGAGGGAGAAGTTGGCTAAGGAGGTGGCACTGGGCAGGGTGTCCGGGCCATTCGCGGTTTGCCCATTGGAAGATCTTGTAATCTCACCATTGGGGGTTGTGCCCAAAAAGGAGGAGGGGAAGTTCAGGTTGATACATCACCTGTCCTTTCCAAAAGGAGGGTCGGTCAATGATGCTGAGTTCAGTCCATTATCAATCGTTTGATAAGGCACTGGACATTGTCAGGGCATGTGGGCTGGGTGCGCTGTTAGCGAAGCTAGACATCAAGTCAGCTTTTCGGCTATTGCCGTTACACCCCTCAGCATTCAGACTAATGGGCATGAAGTTTGAAGGGGCGTATTATGTGGACAAGTGCTTGCCAATGGGGTGCTTTCTGTCCTGCTCGCTGTTCGAGTGCTTCAGCTCGTTCCTCCATTGGGTGGTATATAAGGCTTCAGGCGGGGGTGCATTAGCCCACTACCTGGATGATTTTCTATTGGTAGGTAGAGCTGGTTCCATGGATTGTGAACAGCTCATGGGCGTTATGCAGGATATGATGAAGCGTTTTGGCGTTCCGCTTGTGGACGATAAAACACAGGGGCCTTGCACGTGCCTCACGTTCCTGGGGATAGAAATAGACACGGTGCAGAAGGTATGCAGGTTGCCTATAGAGAAGGTGACGCGAATGCTGGCTTCGGTGCGGGCAGTCAGGGGACTGGACAAGGTCCCCATCAGGGAGGTTCAGCCATTACTGGGCCTTCTGAATTTCACGGGACGGGTTATCCCTATGGGAAGGGTTTTTAACCGTCGATTGGAGGGCCTTTTGAAGGGCCCTACTGGTCACATGAAATGGGCCCGCGTCACATCTGAAGTGAGAGAGGACCTGGCGGTCTGAGATAGTTTCCTGGAGAATTTTAACGGCGTGTGCTTATGGAGACGCCCTTCGGTATCGAACCAAGTGCTGAACCTGTTCACGGATGCAGCAGGCGGTTACGGTTATGGGGTGTACCTTGATGGGGATTGGAGCGCAGCTCCATGGCCACGGGAGTGGGTGGCTGCAGGTTGTATAAAAAACCTGACACTATTGGAGCTATTCCCTATCGTAGTGGCAGTTGAAATTTGGGGAGACAGGTTGGCCAATAGGTCGGTGGTGTTCTGGACGGACAACCTGAGTGTGGTGTACGCCATTAACAGCCTTTCCTCGTCATCACCAGCCGTCGTGTGTTACTTGAGGCATTTGGTATTGCGCTGCTTGCAGTGCAACATCTATTTCAACGCCAAACACGTCCCGGGAGTGCAGAACGTTATTGCTGATGCACTCTCTCGATTTAAATGGGGGCAGTTTAGGGAAGCAGCACCCATGGCGGCAAAAGAGGGTCTAACATGCCCGTCTTCTCTTTGGCAGTTGTTGAAGATTGGGTGAGCATCCTACTCTTAGTTAAGGCATCTTTGGCACCAAGGACGTGGTCGGCGTACAGGAACCATTGGAACAGCTGGGAAGCTTTCTGTCAACAAAGGGGTGTGAAGGTACAAAGGGCTACAAGGGTGCAGGTGTTAGACTGGTTGGCGCAGCTGAGGCGCGAAGGGGTCAGTAGGGCCGGTGCAGCCGGGAGGCTATCGGCTGTAGCCTTCTTTAACAAAGCGTTGGGTTATGCGGACCACTATGGAGCCTTCCTGGTTAGGAAGGTGTTAAAGAGGTGGGGAAGGCTGGCCCCCCGGCCAAAGGACCGGAGGGAGCCTATCACACAGGACAGGCTGCGGCTTCTAGCATTAAGTGTGGTCTCTGTGTGCAAGTCGGAATATGAGCAGCTGCTATTTAGGACAGCCTTCGCAATGGCATTTGCGGGAGCTCTCCGTGTGGGTGAGCTTGTGGCGTCTGCTAAGGTGAAAGGCTCCGGGGGAGTGCGGTCGGAGCACGTCCGGGTGACGGATGGGGGGGCTCCTATTGTTTGTGCCTAGGTCAAAAACGGACCAGGAAGGCACAGGGGTGTGGTTGCCCCTTATAAGGCAGGAATGTGAGGATTGTTGTCCGGTGCATTGAGTGGAACAATACCTTAAGGTAAGGACGGCAGGAGGTGAGCTGTTCCTGGTTCACGCGGACGGGACGGCCTTGTCGGCTTTCCAATTCCGCAGGGTGCTTGCTAAGATGGCCGAGAATGTGGGGTTGGACCCCAGCATGATTGCTCCGCATTCCTTTAGGATAGGCACAGCGACCAGTGCGGCGCAGAAGTGCCTCCCCGCAGCGGAGATTAAGCGATTGGGTAGATGGAAATCTACCCAGTATAAAACATATATTAGACCAACGAAAGGGCAATGTTAAGATGCATACTATGGCACGGGGAGTTTTTTGCTGGGGGTTTATTGTTACGTTGGTCAAGTAGTGCGGGTTTGTTAGTTCATTATGGTGTACTCTGTTTTTACCAGGTGTTGTAAATGAGAAATCCCCTCCAGTTCGCGTGTGGATTGTAGGGCATTCATACATCCACTGGGCACACATCAGGGCATTGCGGTCGCCGGAAGGACAGCAGCTTGGATTCCCAACGTCCAAGGCAAGCTTCCAGTGGTTAGGGCGCAGGGCATTGTTATGGGCTGAATTGCCAGCGCTCTTGCAGGAGGCGCACAGAAGGTGGGGGCGGCCTAATATTTTAGTGCTGCACCTTGGGGGGAATGATTTGGAGGCACTGCCCGCATTGGACCTGATTAAAAGAATGGCAGCAGACGTGCATTGGGTGCACACGTGGTTGAAGGATGTGACTTTAGGGTGGTCAAATGTGGTTGCTCGACTGCATTGGCGTCACATTGTTACTCAGAAGGCTGCATATAATGTACGCAAAAAGGTCAACAGGGAGATGGGAAGGATGGTCACGGGCCTGGGGGGCTTCGTGATCAGGCATGAAAATATCACGGCCGACAAAAAGGACCTATTCAGGCCTGACGGAGTCCACCTGGCGGACGTTGGGCTGGACATGTTCCTAAAGGACGTCAGGGGAGCCTTATTGAGGGTTATTTAATCGAGTTTTTAAATATTGATATCTTGCAATCTGTTATTATTGTTATTGTTATGTTGTTTATATAGTTAAAGGGACACTCAGGTTTTATTAAATTTTCATGATTCAGATACAGCATGTAATTTTAAAAAACTTTCCAATTTACTTCCATTAAAAAAAATGTGCACAGTCTTTTATATTTACACTTTTTTTGAGTCACCAGCTCCTACCGAGCATGTGCAAGAACTCAGACTATACGTATATGCATTTGTGATTGGTTGATTGCTATCACATGGTACAGGGGGAGTGGAAATATACATAACTTTAAAATGTGTTAGAAAAGAATCTACTACTCATTTGAAATTCAGAGTAAATGCTATTGTATTGTCTTGTTATCGTGCATTTGTTGATTATGCAAATCTGCTGTGTTTACTGTTCCTTTAATAGGTGCCTGTTGGTTTTTGTTTGGCGGCAAGAGGTCGCTTGGCTCTTGTGGCGGGTGGTCAATGCCCTGGGGAGCGGGCACGAAGAGAGAAGAGTGACGGTCCAGAAAGAAGGGAGGGGTTATGCCCGCCAGGCGCCGGCCTGGGGGTCCTCTCCCTCGCGAATGTGGGCCGAAGATCTCTCAACATCACAGCTCTCTCTGCGTGCCATTGGGCGTGTACAGCCGGGTGTCACGCTGCAGGTATCGGAAGGGGCCTTGTAGGGGCTAGGTTAGGGTGAGATGCCGCCAACAATTTTGATGATTACGAACTTGTTGCCAAGTTTTGATGTTAGGTTGATTTAAGTGCCTAAGGGTAATTAGAGTAACGCTTAGGCACTAGTTAAAGCATTTATTTAATAAACGTGGACCATGACCGGTTCTTTCTCCCAACAATTGTGTGTGTTGTCTTATTTATATAGAGATAAGGTATTAGACAGTACGGAGGACGGAATAGGGGGTTTAGACCTTATGATAGTGGAGGGCCCTCTAGTGGGCCTGTAACAACATTAAGGGATTACCAACTTGAAGTCTGGAGAAATGCTAAGTTGTGTTTGCTACAATGTTGCTGGTTGGGAGGCGGTGTTTGTTCTTACCTTTATAGGGTCCTGCAGCAGTGAGTTCAGCCTCTTTCGGTTTCCAGACTTCAAGGAGAAGGTTTTTCCCGCCCACCCATCCCCTGGAAGAAGTGAATGGTGGCAACGATGCGGCTGATTAGGGTGAGTCGACTCTGCAGGGGTAGGTTTAATTGAGCTAGCCTGCAGTAAGACCGAGTCTTTAATGTAGCCATCCACCCCTGGCGGTTGGGTTGTATGATTCAGCTGGCAGGGACGCCTTACCGGGTTGGTTGGATATGCCTCAGCGGGCGAGTGGTCAATGCCCTGGGGAGCGGGCACGAACAGAGAAGAGTGACGGTCCAGAAAGAAGGGAGGGGTTATGCCTGCCAGGCGCCGGCCTGGGGGTCCTCTCCCTCGCGAATGTGGGCCGAAGATCTCTCAACATCACAGCTCTCTCTGCGTGCCATTGGGCGTGTACAGCCGGGTGTCACGCTGCAGGTATCGGAATGGGTCTTGACCATCTGCTAGTAGGGGCTAGGTTAGAGTGAGATGCCGCCAACGATTTTGATGATTACGAACTTGTTGCCAAGTTTTGATGTTAGGTTGATTTAAGTGCCTAAGGGTAATTATAGTAATGCTTAGGCACTAGTTAAAGCGTTTATTTAATAAACGTGGACCGTGACCGGTTCTTTCTCCCAACAATTGTGTGTGTTGTCTTATTTATATAGAGATAAGGTATTAGACAGTACGGAGGACGGAATAGGGGGTTTAGACCTTATAAGATAAGTAGTGTACTATACTATAGTTTACTATATTTAAGTCCAATAACTAAACTTTTTTTTAAATAGTATAACTGGGGGACACAGTTACATAGTAATTGGTAACTGCTATTGTTATGCTGCTAACACTGTGCAGAATAGCACAGATCTGAGCCTCTGAGCAGTCTGCAATAAGTTTAAAATCGTCCTTTCACTTCCCTCCCCCTGAGAATGCTGGTTGGCTAGAAAACGTCACAGGCTTCCACTGACAGGCTGAGATAAACTGTCAATGTATTCTGCTGCTCCTTCCTGGTTTGCACTCAATGGATAATGCCTGCTTGCATCATAAAAACAGCAGACACCAACCGAAAAACAAAATTTTTAAAGGAAAATAAAGCAACATAAAAGTGTGAAAAGAGAATTTTGGAATGTGTCAGAGCATTTTTTTATTATTATTTTTATTGTTGTCGGTTATTTGTAGAGCGCCAACAGATTCCGCAGCACTAGTTATTGCACAATTGCTTTCATATAATCATAGAAATTATCACAATCTTTTATAAAAATGTATCTAATGATTTTCTACACAAAACCACCATTAAAGTGAATGTAAATTTAGATGATAAAGTGCCCGGTTTGTAAAAGTCCGGTTAAAAACAGGGGCACTTTAATTCATCAAAATTTACATTTCATTCGTGTTGTGAAAATACTTAACTTTTAATCTTGACAGCCGCTCCAGCGATTCCCCCGGTTGTTGCAAGCCTCTTCATACGTCAGAAATGACGGATTCCTCATTTCAGACCCGGGAAGAGGCTTTGCGACGGGCGGGGGAAGCGATGCAGCGGCTGTCAAGATTAAAAGATATTTTCACAACATAAGTGAAATGTAAATTTTTATGAATTAAAGTGCCCCTGTTTTTAATCGAAATTTGGAAAAACCGGGCAATTTATCATCTAAATTTACATTCACTTTAAAGTCTATCACCTAGATTACGAGTTTTGCGTTAGAGGCTATGTGGTGCTAATGAGCAGTTTATGCTCACCGCTCACTTACAGACAGCGCTGGTATTACGGGTTTTTACAAACCCGGCGTTAAAAGACAAGAAGTGAGTGTAGAGCAAAATTTTGCTCCACATCTCACTCCAATACCAGCGCTGCTTACGTTAGCGGTGAGCTGGTGTAACGTGCTCGTGCACGATTTCCCCATAGGAATCAATGGGGAGAGCCGGCTGAAAAAAAGTCTAACACCTGCAAAAAAGAAGCGTTTAGCTCCTAACGCAGCCCCATTGAGTCCTATGGGGAAATAAAAGTTATGTCTACACCTAACACCCTAACATGAACCCGAGTCTAAATACCCCTAATCTTACACTTATTTACCCCTAATCTGTCGCCCCCGACATCGTCGACACCTACATTATATTATTAACCCCTAATCTGCCGCTTCGGACACCGCCGCCACCTACATTATACTTATGAACCTCTAATCTGCTGCCCCCAACATTTCAGACACCTACATTATATTTATTAACCCCTAATATGCCGCCCCCAAATGTCACCACACCCTACCTACATTTATTAACCCCTAATCTGCCCCTAATCTGCCGCCCCCAACGTTGCCGCCGCTATAATAAAGTTATTAACCCCTAAACCTGATTGGAACAGCCAATAGAATGCCAGCTCAATCCTATTGGCTGATTGGATCAGCCAATAGGATTGAACTTCAATCCTATTGGTTGATTGCATCAGCCAATAGGATTTTTCCTACCTTAATTCCGATTGGCTGATAGAATTCTATCAGCCAATCGGAATCTAAGGGACGCCATCTTGGATGACATCACTTAAAGGAACCTTCATTCTTCAGTCACTGTGGAAAGAAGAGGATGCTCCGCATCGGATGTCTTGAAGATTGACCCGTTCCGCGCCGGATGGATGATGATAGAAGATGCCGTCTGGATGAAGACTTCTGCCTGTCTGGAGGACCACTTCGCCCGGCTTGGATGAAGACTTCTCCTGGCTTCGTTGAGAACTTCGGACCGGTTGGATGAAGACTTCTCCCGGTAAGGTGATCTTCAAGGGGTTAGTGTTAGGTTTTTTTAAGGGGGTATTGGGTGGGTTTTAGAGTAGGGTTCGTTGTGTGGGTGGTGGGTTTTAATGTTGGGGGGGATTTGTAATTTTTTTTACAGGTAAAAGAGCTGATTACTTTGGGGAAATGTCCCGCAAAAGGCACTTTTAAGGGCTATTTGTAATTTAGTGTAGGGTAGGGCTTTTATTATTTTGGGGGGGGCTTTTTTATTTTGTTAAGGGGATTAGATTAGGTGTAAGTTTAAAAATCTTGTAATTTGTTTATTATTTTCTGTAATTTAGTGGGTTTTTTTTTGTACTTTAGCTAATTTTATTTAATTGTATTTAATTTAGGGAATTAATTTAATTATAGTGTAGTGTTAGGTGTTAGTGTAACTTAGGTTAGGTTTTATATTGTAGCTAGATTAGGGTTTATTTTATAGGTAAGTATTTAGTTTTAAAAAGGAATAATTTAGTAAATTATAGTAATTTTTATTTAGATTTCTTTTAATTATATTTAAGTTAGGGGGGATTAGGGTTAGACTTAAATGTGGGAGGGCCTCGGTTTAGGGTTTAATAGGTAGGTTATGGGTGTTAGTGTACTTTTTAGCACTTTAGTTAAGAGTTTTATGCTACGGTGTTGTAGTGTAAAACTCTTAACTACTTACTTTAAAATGCGGTACCAGTCTTGACAGGAGAGGGTGTACCGCTCACTTTTTGTCAGACTCGTAATACCGGCGCTATGCAAGTCCCATTGAAAAAATAGGAAACGCAATTTACGTAAGTGGATTTGCGGTATTTCCAAGTCTGGCCAAAAAAGTGAGCGGTACACCTGTACCTGCAAGACTCGTAATACCAGCGGGCGTTAAAAAGCAGCGTTAGGACCGGCCAACGCTGCTTTTTAAGCCTAACGCAAAACTCGTAATCTAGGTGTATGTTTTTGTTTTGTTTATTTTAGATAAATCACTTGATTTTTTAAAGGATATAAATAGACCCCAATGTGTTTAACCCCTGCCACATTCTTAACCTCAGCTCCAGAGTAACAGTGCACTACTATGACCTAGCTGAACACATCTGGTGAGCCAAAGGCAAAAGACATATGTGTGTAGCCACCAATCAGCAATTTAGCTCCCAATAGTGAATTGCTACTGCTAAGCATATCTAGGTATACAAAAGGGTACTGAGATAACAAAGTATATTTGATAATCGAAGTAAACTGAAAAACCTATTAACATTGCATTAAAGTCTGGGGGGCGGAGCCGGCTACTGACATGAGTGCAGCATAACACCGGAGCTCCGCCACTAAAGCCCTTTATCCAGCTGATTATCCTGGCCATCCTGCCCTCAATCACCTCCAAACCACCCCAATCCAGCTCCCCTGTTACCCAACACCATCTCCTGTGAATTTTGGGAGGAAAATCGCTTTTTTTTTTAATCCAACCTATTTAGGCCTACCAGGACCCTCCAGCCTGCAATGACGACTGCCACGACAAATTAAGGACACCCAAACTGATAGAACTCACTGACAAGAGCCCCATCTGACAATATTGAGGCTCAGGGACTTCCAAAAACTATCCGGCCACGAAACAGAGGTAGCACACTTCGATCCGGATACCGGTCACAAATTTAGTCCCCGGCTTGGGCCTACAACGGACCGGGAGAGCGTAAGCCATCTTCATTTAAACTTCCACACTCTGTACATACACAGTACTAGAGGTAATAGCTTGCCCTACTCCTTACCTAACTCAGCCTGGTGTGGTTTCTTACAAGGGGAAGATAGAAAAAAAAATGGGGACAAAAGAACCAACAAGGAGGCCATAAATCCCACTAGCTACTAGTTCCCAGCTTTTAAGATATTAAAGGCCCATAAAGTAGTACATTACAGAGTCTAACCATTTCTTGTAAAGAAGAGAAGGATAAATCAAACCTTAATTACTGTGACATCTGCTCACTGCTACAGAGACTGTCAGTATATTAAGAACAGCAAAAGCTGCTTTTATCACCTGCCTTGAAATTTTCATCACTATTTTTTCTAGGACTGGAGTCATTAAATATCAGTGAATAGCTGGTGAAACCTGTGACAGGTAAACTTCTAACAATGTCCTCTTTTTTACAATTTTCAGACACAGCAGATATGTCTCCCACCAATCATAAGCAAAAAGAAAAACCTGTGACAAATGCTGCTCAAGACTCGCAACATTGCAAGCCCCAAGTAACAGACACACAATTGCCGACAACACTCTTGCAAAATCTCCCCACGAAACAGGATATCACAGACATAGTGCGGTCATGTATCAGAGAAGAATTAGCCAAGACAAAGCAGGCTATACATACTCTTTGCTTTCAGGTGGAAACCTTGGAAAGCAACCAAGACACCATGAAAGAGGATATTCAGCATCTCACGGAACAGCTTACCTCACAACAAGAAACTATAGAGTCACTCCAGGAAAAACTAGATGACTTGGAAAACCGCAGCAGGCATATAAACATACGCATCAGAGGCATACCTGAATCTGTGTTACCAAGGGACTTTCCGGTCTATCTCCCAGTCTTGTTTCAACATCTAAAGGATCCCTCTCATGCAACAGAGATCCTCTGGGTCAGAGCGCATAGAACTCTAAGGCCTAAACCACCGAACTCAGCGCCACCCAGAGATATTGTAATTCGCTTCAAGAATTTCCAAGAAAAATAGATGCTCTTATCTCAATCCAGAAAGAATCAACCCGTGAGATTTAGAGGAAATGTTTTGCAATTCTTCCAGGACCTCTCGACACGGGCACTACAGCGGAGGAAAGAGTTTGCTCCAATCACCACCTTATTACGGAATAAAAAGATTCCATACCGCTGGGGATTCCCGACGCACATCTGGACCATCAGGAACAATTCACGCCATATATGTAGGACTCCAGAGGATATCTCAAATTTTTGTTCCACACTGGAACTAGACCCCCCTTCTGGGTCCTCCTCACTTGCCCACACCACGTCTTCTTCACCCAAGAGACAACACCCACCAGTCGAATCATGTCACACCATCCTACAGAAAAAGAATAAACCAAATGCGGTCTCACCCAGGAGCCCAGCCGCCTCCAGCCCTGCTTCTTCTACCCGATCTACCTAGCAACTCCTCCACCATTAGTTTGTAAAGACTTGGTATATTGTATGGACTTGTGATTAAAGCTCCCCGCAAGATCAGGCAAGTAAATGTAAATGTACCATGTGTTTGTAACCCTTTTGCATTTTACAGGTCTCTGTATTTACTTGTACTCCCGTACAATAACTCGCATTCTCCCAATCTCCCTTCCCACCCCTGTTCCAGCCTCCCCACCCTTCCATCCCCTCTATCCCCCTACCTCTTCCGTCCTAAACTCCCCTTGGCCAGGATGTTCTGCTCTACCAATATAACTAGATCTATAGATTATAGGGCAAGTAGTGGTCATACCCTACCTACTCTCATTTATGCCCTATAATAGGAAGAGAGTTTTTATTTCCCTTTTTCTTTCTTTTCCCTTTGTTTACCTTGTTGGCAATTTCATGTTCTGTATTGTCGTTAATATTTCGTTGTTTATCATGATTTTTTCATTACTGAAATGTACGTCAAAGATATTTTTCTTTTTCGCAGGAAACCATTCACTCTTACACATATTCCGCATTACAGTGAGGTCCCCCTTCCTTAATTGCCAAATATCTCTTTACCTCCCCCGCCACATTAATGGCTAACGATATCAAACAAGCAGTGCAGAAGTTAACCCTTCTTTCCCAAAATGCAAAAAGTCTAAATTCACCCCAGAAACAATCAAAAGCCCTGCTAGATCTATCCAGAAGACAGGTGGATATCCTGTTTCTCCAGGAGACACACTTTAAACGTAATAAAGAGCTTAAATATTTTGTTAAGATTCTTACCACCCACTACCATAGTTCAAACAGTTCTAAAAGAGGTGGAGTTAGCATCCTTATCAATAAATCAATCCCTTTCACGCTTATACAATCTGCTAAAGACTCCGAAGCCAGATATTTGGCCCTGGTAGGCTTACTTTAAGGCAGACCCATCACACTTATAAATATATACGCCCCCGAACACCAATCAAACCGCATTCTTTAAAAACACCCTTAACAAAATTACAGATATCACTAAAGGACCAACCTTTATAGCAGGATATTTCAATATCCCCCTACACCCCTCTAAGTATAGCTCAAACCCCAACATCAAAATAAAAAAAAAAAATTACAAACACTCTTTGAAAAGGTATGAGAGACCTTAACCTCTACGACACTTGGCGTTTCATTTACCAAGACACACGTGATTACACCTTTTTTTCTCATCCCAACAAATCCTACAGCCGTCTTGATTATATACTTTCGAATCAAGCAGCACTAGCCCTAGTTAATAGGTGTGATATTTCTCCCACATTTTGATCGGACCACTCCGCTGTAAAACTCCAACTATCCTGGCGCAATACACCTCTAACACCATATAAATGGAGACTTGACGAAACCCTTATCAACAACTCTGACACAGTTACACAACTTAGCAAAACCATTGCTGAATACTTCACTCTTAACCAGTGGTGTCACTAGGGGGGTGCGGGCCGCACCTGGGTGACACCCTCCAGGGGGTGACACCAAAAAAAAAAATTCTTTTTTTTTTTTTTAATTTTATTGAAATTCAAAGAAATACAATGTTGAGATGCATATATTATTTTATTAGAGGCTAGCATTTGTGAACATTAGTGGGACTGGGGAAGTTGTAGACACACAATTTTTTTGCCCCTTGAGCCAGTGCTGCAATTTCAACAAATAGTTTTCCCGGCTGCTTTTGCTTGTTTGTACTTTGCTCCTCCCCTGCCCAATTTCACTATGAATGTTGTGGGTGGTCCGTGGGGCTTGCAAAGTTGTGCTGCTAGCCTAAACCTGCCTGCCTATCTGTGCTCACTGCTCAGTGACATGCGGCCCAGGGCTGTGCACTGACAGACTTGGAACAGAGTCAGAGAGCAGAATTTTCTTCAGTGATTTATTTTAGAGTGCTCTGTTTATCTTTCATTTGATGTTCTGCTGAGCAAGGGAGTAGCTCTAGGCATGAGCTTCATAATTAATGCAGTGCAGTTTACATATTTTGTATGTGTGTGTCTGAGTTTTTGTGTCTCTCAGTGTTTTTGTGTGTGTGTTTTTGTGTGTGTGTCTGAGTGTGTTTCCGAGTGTTTGTGTGTGCATCTGAGTATGTTTTTAAGTGTGTCTGAGTGTTTGTATGTGTGTTTGCCTGTGTTTTTGTGTGTGTCTGCTTTCTGGGGGGGGGGTGACACCATGACTTACCGCACTGGGTGACACCAACCCTAGTGACGCCACTGCTCTTAACCAACATTCTGTCAACAGCAAATATACCTTATGGGAGGCACACAAATGTGTGCTTCGAGAGGAACTGATTAAGCTCAAAGCCCAACATTTAAAAGCACAAAGACAATCCTACAAGAACTTGACAAACTCATTTGCTAGCCTGGACCATGCACATAAATTATCCCCAACTGACCCCCTTATAAAAAATGACCTGCATAAGGCTAGACTCGCACTAGATAGTTTCTTACAAATTGAATATCAAGCACTAGGCATCAAAACAAAGAGTATGTTCTATTACGAAAATAACAGACCAGGCAAATTACTGGCCAGGGCACTGAAAAAGAAAATATTAACGTCACACATATACGAAATCCATCAATCTAATTCCTCAATCACTGTTAAAACTACTAAGGATATACTTCAATCTTTTCACGACTACTACTCTGCCCTCTATAACCTCCACACGGACACACCAACACAATCGACACCCTTGTCCATGACTGAATACGTTTACAGCGCACAATTACCCACACTATCATCTGACCAGCTTAAAGACCTTAACAAACCTATTTCAAATCACGAAATGCTTGCAGCCATTAAATCTTTAAATAACGGGAAAAGTCCAGGCCCTGATGGACTGTCAGGCAAGTACTACTACACATTCTCATCAGCACTTACACCGCATCTCACACACCTATTTAATGGAGTGTCTCACAACAACCCCTTCCCCCAGTCCATGCTAGAGGCACATGTAGTAGTCATCCCCAAGCCAGGGAAACCACCTACCATACCGGCGAATTTTTGCCCAATATTTCTTCTCAACACAGATATTAAACTGTTCGCAAAAAATACTTGCTACCCGCAATAACACTATACTATCATCTTTAATTCATTTAAATCAAGCAGGCTTTACTCCATATAGGGAAACAACGGATAACACTACCAAAATTTTGCACCTTATGGAATTCGCCCACCACCACAAAATCCCCTCTGCATTTATTTCTATGGACGCAGAGAAAGTCTTTGACAGGCTAAATTGGCAATTTTTACGGACGTCACTTACTAAATTTGATTTTGACAAGACCTTTATAGGGAAAAAAATTTCATTATACAATCAACCAATAGCCAAAGTCAAACTAAACGATACACTATCTTCCCCATTTTGTATATTTAATGGTACAAGACAGGGGTGCCCCCTCTCTCCAATTCTATTTATTCTCACCATGGAGGTCTTGGCCTCCCACATCCGGAATAATCCCACTATCCAAGGATTCAAATTTGACCACTATGAATATAAAACTTCTCTATACGCGGATGATATTTTCCTAACACTTACACAACCAGTCTCCTCGATTCCCCCCTCCTCCACACCCTCCATACCTATGGTTCCTTCTCCGATTTCAAAATAAACATTTCCAAATCAGAACTTCTTCCTATCGGACTTCTGACGGACAAACGGAAAACAATACAAACACTAGTTCCTTTTCGCATTCAGCAACAATCTATCAAATATTTAGGAATACATATATCTCCTTACAAGACCACATTAATAGACGCAAATTTTAAAGCCAGAACTACAACGACAAAATCTCTCCTAAGATCTTGGAGCAACAAACCCTTGTCATGGGCAGGCAGGATCAATGCTGTCAAAATGATCCTTCTTCCCAAGATACTGTACCTCTTCCAGACCCTCCCCATTCCTTTACCATTGTCACTAAAGCATAATATACAAAAACTGATCACAAAATATATCTGGCAGCATAAACGTCCCCGAATTGCAACTGCAACACTTTATCGCCCAAAAGATCTAGGAGGCTTGGGAATCCCAGGCCTGCAACAGTACAGATTGGCCACTTTTCTTATCAGAATCATCAACTGGTGCAGACACTCATCACACAAAGAATGGGTTCATTTAGAACACCATCTGTCCAGCACAAACCATCTTAGGAGCAAGTGCTGGCTTTCCCCGAAATCGAGGAACCTACCCATCCATCTTCCGTCAATTATTGCAGAAACTTTTAACTTATGTGATAAATTAATTTAAAAACATAGCTACATATCCACAATACCGTCCCCCCTGACCCCATCTCAGAAAATTTAGATTTCCCCTTCGAACGGGCAGAGCAAACAACACCGCAACCTCATATTATCAAATCTATCCCTTGCCATGTCCTCATAGACAACGGCAAACCCAAATCCAGATTATCCCTCATTATGCCCCGCATATGAAAGTTGGTTTCGCTACACCCAGATATCAGATTTCCTCATGAGAAACCCGCACACAACCCAACTCACACACAACCTAACTAATTTTGAAAACATCTTCATCAGAGAAACCTTAAATAAGGTTTTCCTATCAACCTCATATCAAATTCTCATGCAACCTTATACCACCTCACTCCCTTCTTACACAGACAAATGGGAAAAAGAGATAGGTGCACACCAGACTCTAAAAACATGGCAACATATATTTTCCTCCATGACCAAATCCTCTTATTCTATATACACACTAGAGATGAATGTTAAATTCTTATGCCGATGGTATTACACTCCTTCCCGTCTACATACAATTTTTCCCACAACCTCCCCAACTTGTTGGAGAGGCTTCAACATAGAAGGTACCCCCACTCATATTTGGTGGACCTGCCCAATCGCTCAATCCTACTGGCAAGCGATCAAGGCTGAAATAGAAAAGGCACTCTCAGTTACCCTAGATCTAAATATTTTTTTTTCCTTTTCAATAAATTCACTAAAATAAAGTGTAAATTGAGACTCACATTGCTGACCATTATGGTAAACTCAGCAAGAAGACTTATCCCAAAATTGGAAATCCCCACACCTCCCATCAATTAACAATTGGAGAGAGATAACTTCCCACTCTCTACAGTTATAAAAATACCACTACACACACAGTAAACGTCTGAATGACTATCAATCCATTTGTTTCCTTTGGGAAGAATATCTAAATCAATTATCACCAACAACATGACCACACCTCTCCTTTCTTAGAATCCTCTCGGCATTCCCAACCACTTTAGATCTAGTGAAACACTTCAACTCTTCTACAGATGATATTTTTACGTCTTCCTGCTTTTACGTCTTCCTGCAAAGATAACATTGCATTCTCTTTAACTTATGTTGTTTCCATTATTTTATGGTTATATATTGAATTTTCGCAGACGAGTTTGTAATGGGGCCCTCTTTTAGGCGGTCTCAATCACGCTGAACTTTTCATTTGTATGATCACAGTAATATGTTTATACTGTCTGCTATATCTTCAATAAAGCTTTTTCAAAATTCAAAAAACAAACAAACAAAAAAAAACATTGCATTAAAGTCTATTGTATACTTTCATATTAATGTAATAATAACAACTGTAAACATTTGCATTTCAAAAGATGTATTAATCTCATATTAAAAAAAAGACATGCTGTAGGTATACAGTAAATAATACAGGGAGTGCAGAATTATTAGGCAAGTTGTATTTTTGAGGATTAATTTTATTATTGAACAACAACCATGTTCTCAATGAACCCAAAAAACTCATTAATATCAAAGCTGAATAGTTTTGGAAGTAGTTTTTAGTTTGTTTTTAGTTATAGCTATTTTAGGGGGATATCTGTGTGTGCAGGTGACTATTACTGTGCATAATTATTAGGCAACTTAACAAAAAACAAATATATACCCATTTCAATTATTTATTTTTACCAGTGAAACCAATATAACATCTCAACATTCACAAATATACATTTCTGACATTCAAAAACAAAACAAAAACAAATCAGTGACCAATATAGCCACCTTTCTTTGCAAGGACACTCAAAAGCCTGCCATCCATGGATTCTGTCAGTGTTTTGATCTGTTCACCATCAACATTGCGTGCAGCAGCAACCACAGCCTCCCAGACACTGTTCAGAGAGGTGTACTGTTTTCCCTCCTTGTAAATCTCACATTTGATGATGGACCACAGGTTCTCAATGGGGTTCAGATCAGGTGAACAAGGAGGCCATGTCATTAGATTTTCTTCTTTTATACCCTTTCTTGCCAGCCAAGCTGTGGAGTACTTGGGCGCGTGTGATGGAGCATTGTCCTGCATGAAAATCATGTTTTTCTTGAAGGATGCAGACTTCTTCCTTGACCACTGCTTGAAGAAGGTGTCTTCCAGAAACTGGCAGTAGGACTGGGAGTTGAGCTTGACTCCATCCTCAACCCGAAAAGGCCCCACAAGCTCATCTTTGATGATACCAGCCCAAACCAGTACTCCACCTCCACCTTGCTGGCGTCTGAGTCGGACTGGAGCTCTCTGCCCTTTACCAATCCAGCCACGGGCCCATACATCTGGCCCATCAAGACTCACTCTCATTTCATCAGTCCATAAAACCTTAGAAAAATCAGTCTTGAGATATTTCTTGGCCCAGTCTTGACGTTTCAGCTTGTGTGTCTTGTTCAGTGGTGGTCGTCTTTCAGCCTTTCTTACCTTGGCCATGTCTCTGAGTATTGCACACCTTGTGCTTTTGGGCACTCCAGTGATGTTGCAGCTCTGAAATATGGCCAAACTGGTGGCAAGTGGCATCTTGGCAGCTGCACGCTTGACTTTTCTCAGTTCATGGGCAGTTATTTTGCGCCTTGGTTTTTCCACACGCTTCTTGCGACCCTGTTGACTATTTTGAATGAAACGCTTGATTGTTTGATGATCACGCTTCAGAAGCTTTGCAATTTTAAGAGTGCTGCATCCCTCTGCAATATATCTCACTATTTTTGACTTTTCTGAGCCTGTCAAGTCCTTCTTTTGACCCATTTTGCCAAAGGAAAGGAAGTTGCCTAATAATTATGCACACCTGATATAGGGTGTTGATGTCATTAGACCACACCCCTTCTCATTACAGAGATGCACATCACCTAATATGCTTAATTGGTAGTAGACTTTCGAGCCTATACAGCTTGGAGTAAGACAACATGCATAAAGAGGATGATGTGGTCAAAATACTAATTTGCCTAATAATTCTGCACTCCCTGTATAGTATTCTGTTTGTATCTGAAGAACCTAAACCAGGTGACATAACAACTTCTTTTGCCAGAAGATAACATATAAACATAGTCAGATACAATAACGTGGCTAATTAAAAATACAATAAAAAAAAGTAGTAAAATTCATGTTGACTGCCCTTATAGCAACATTTTATTCACAAGTATTAGTTCAGGCCGTTTTGACTTTATTTCATGTTCCCATTTATTGTAGAGTTAAGGAAGCACAACTATATAAAAATTTAATCATGTCAATTAACAAGGGATTTGCTTCTGGCTGTCTCCTGGGCACTGTTTGCCCCCAAATGCCGGTGCAGGATTGTTACATTGACGTGTTAGAGTTTGTTCTTCATTTATACAAGCGGATGAAACAGACCAGCAGCCCCACTGACCATCGATGGCGATACTTGGTGCTGTGGATGAAAATAATTATCATTTTCACTATCACAGTTGGTAATAATTATCTTTAGAAATATGCAAGGAATCACTGCTCCCAATGACTGTGTGTGTGTGTGTGTGTGTGAATGTGTGTATGTGAATATGTAGTATGTGTGTGTGTGTATGTGAATGTGTGAATGTGTGTATGTGAATGTGTAGTGTGTTATGTGTATGTGTGTATGTGTGTGAATATGTATATGTGAATGCGTAGTGTGTGTGCTATGTGTGTGTGCGTATGTGAATGTGTAGTGTGTGTGTGTGTGTGTGTTATGTGTGTATGTGAATATGTAGTGTGTGTGAATGTGTGTATGTGAATGTGTAGTGTGTTATGTGTATGTGTGAATATGTGTTATGTGTATGTGAATGCGTAGTGTGTGTGTTATGTGAATGTGTGTATGTGAATGTGTAGTGTGTATATGTGAATGTGTAGTGTGTGTGTGTTATGTATGTGTGTGAATGTGTGTATGTGGACGTGTAGTGTGTGTGTATGTGAATTTGTGAATGTGTAGTGTGTGTGTGTTATGTGTGTGTTATGTGTGTGTGTGTGAATGTGTGGAGTGTGTGTAAATGTGTGTGACTGTGTAGTGTTTGTGTTATGTGTATGTGTTTATATATATATATATATATATATATATATATATATAAAAATATATATATAGATTAGTGTGTGTGTTTGTGAATGTGTGTGAATATGTAGTGTTTGTGTATGTGAATGTGTGTGTCTGAAAGTGTGTAGTGTGTTATGTGTATGAATGTTTGTATGTGAATGTGTAGTTTGTGTGTGTGTGTGTGTGTGTGTGAATGTGTAGTGTATTATGTATATGTGTGTGTGAATGTGTGTGAATATGTAGTGTGTGTGTTATGTGTATGAATGTGTTTATGTGAATGTGTAGTTTGTGTGTGTTATGTGTGTGTGAATGTGTAGTGTGTTATGTGTATGAATGTGTGTATGTGAATGTGTAGTTTGTGTGTGTTATGTGTGTGTGTGTGAATGTGTAGTGTATTATGTATATGTGTGTGTGAATGTGAATGTGTGTGAATATGTAGTGTGTGTGTTATGTGTATGAATGTGTTTATGTGAATGTGTAGTTTGTGTGTGTTATGTGTGTGTGAATGTGTAGTGTATTATGTATATGTGAATGTGTAGTGTGTGTTATGTGTGTGTGTGTGTGAATCTGTGTATGTGAATATGTAGTGTGTGTGTGTGCGTAAATTTGTATATGTGAATGTGTATGTGTGTATGTGTGTATGTATGTGTGTGACTATGTACTGTGTGTGTGTGTTATGTGTATGTGTTTGCATATATTGTGTAGTGTGTGTGTTATGTGTATGTGTGAATGTGTGTGTGCTTATTGCTCAAGTACAGAACATGTTTTAGTTATTTTTATTCAATATGGTTATATAATCTTTGAAGTATCCTTTACAGTTGCATATTTTGTTATAGTTGCGCTACTTTAGAAATGCAGCTGCTAAATATTGCAGTATATAGTTACCCCTTATTATTGAGCAACCCTTCTCTATTTAAAGGGACATGATACCCACATTTTTTCTTTCAAAAATCAGTTAAAGCAAGCAATTTTAAACAACTTTTCCATTTACATCTATTACACCCAACTTGCGTGCAAACACTATCGTATATTCTCATCTGCGCTAACCTGACATGAAAATATCAATATTTCCCATTCCAATGTTTTTCACATAGAAAAATATGTTCTATTTATTTATAAATACATATTTCTACATATATCTGATGTTTGTTTGCACAAATATATATTTCTACCTATGCATACCTACATAATTATAGATAGATATAGATATATACAGATTTATATAGGAATCTCTATTTATAAATACTTAGAACATATTCTACTATGTGCAGAACATTGGAATGTGAAACATTTACAGTAAATAAACAGTTAAACACTTTATGAAAAATTAATAGTGCATAAATATGCTTTTAACATGTTTTCATCTACTTAACTGCAATGGGCTCCAATTCACACACACACACACACACACATATATATATATATATATATATATATATATATATATATATATATATATATATATATATATATATATATATATACATATGTATTTATTTGTTTAAGAAAACAACAGGAAAAAAGGAAACTGGATCCAGGTTGTCAGTGCAGTCCAAATTATTATTCAGTTAGAAGACATACAAGACAAAGGAAAAGCTCCCTGCTATCTGACGCTTTTCGCGCAAGTGCACATGCACTTCATCGCTTGTTTATATGTGTATATATCACTGTAAATACATAAATACATATGTAAAAACAAGTAAACATATATATATATATATATATATATATATATATATATAAACATATTTAGACATGAATATTTTTGTATCTCAATGTTAAAGCCCTTTGCCTGCCTTTGTTTCTAACACCTGAGACCTAAAATCTTTGAGTCTTTATAACTTTTTTGTGTAATTTTTAAAAAATATTTTTTATTAGATGGTGTTATTATGAGTGTGGTTGTACTTTGTAATATATTTTGATGTGTTTTGTGACACTTTCTTGTTTTGCGAAACAGTTAACCAGAGCTCTAAGGTCGCACTATCCCGATGAGCGTAAACTTAAATTGCGCTCAAGCGATTGCGTTTACTTTCAAATCGTAGTACGAGTGCTAAACCCGACGTGCTCAAATAAACGAGATAAACCCCACGCTTGCGCATAACTGTTAATCTGGTCCTAAATCGTGACATAAAAAATGTTGGGTTTCATGTCCCTTTGTGTGAACCCTTTTTTTGATTTTCAGATTTTGTTTCATTGGTCTTATGCTAAGAATACACAATAACCATGGCCTATATGCATGATACAACTCAACATAGATTACAGCCACCAAATTATTTTAATAGGACCTTTATTATATCTTGAGTGGGTCTAAAGGAAAAAATACAATGATTCATGTTTATTTATTTTTTTCTATGGACCCACTCAAGAGATAGTAAAGGTCCTTTTAAAATAATTTGGTCCTGGAAACTTTGTTGAATTGAAGTATTGATGAAGACTCTGCAGGTCTGTGATTCCATGCCCCAGTGCTTTGAGTGTGCTGTTTTCCACTGTTTTTGAAGATCTATATAATTTATACCCTAAAGACATACAGTGATTTATTATGGTCTGTATTCTGAATTTATATGAAAACCATGATAAATTAGTTGGAAAATGCAATCCTTTGTAAAATATTAAATAGAATGTTCCATTCACTCACTAATAAGTCTTAATAGATACACGTGTTTTATAAACACGCAAGCTATGGGCCCCATCTGATATGCAGCGTCGCCCGCAAAAGCCGTTTTTTTACGCGGGTTTGGTATCACATATACGGCGTAACATAGAAGTTACAATCGTATATTTCTGCCTTCGCCCGTAGTTTTTTGGCCTATAGACTGACATACAAAACACGCGCAGTTAGGTATCCAATATCCAGCGCAAGGCCTTACGTGGTGAAAATGGAGAAATCTTACTCCATTTTCACCTCACCACAAAATGCAGCTGTAGCAAGCCTTGCGCTGAGTATTGGAGCACTGTAACTCCCTAAAATGCCTGCAAAATAAAAACTAACACCTAACGCATGCGCAATGTCTATCTACCTGTCAACCGCAATCCCCCACCGCAATAACTAATAAAGTGTTTAACCCCTAAACCGCCACTCCCGGAGCCCACCGCCACCTACATTATATGTATTAACCCCTAAACCGCCGCTCCCGGACCCGCCACACCTAAATAAAGTGTTTGACCCCTAAACCGCCGCTCCCGGACCCCACCGCCACCTACATTAAATATATTACCCCCTAATCTGACCCCCCTACACCGCCACCACCTATATTAAATGTATTAACCCCTAATCTGACCCCTCTACACCGTCGCCACCTATATTAAATATATTACCCCCTAAACATAAGTCTAACCCTAACACCCCCTAACTTAATTATTATTTATATAAATCTAAATAATATTAATATTATTAACTAAATTATTCCTAATTAAAACTAAATACTTACCTATAAAATAATCCCTAAGATAGCTACAACATAATTAATAATTACATTGTAGCTATTTGAGGATTTATATTTATTTTACAGGCAACTTTGTATTTATTTTAGCTAGGCACAATAGCTATTAAATAGTTAATAACTATTTAATAGCTACCTAGTTAAAATAATTACAAAATTACCTGTAAAATAAATCCTAACCTAAGTTACAAATACACCTAACACTACACTATCAATAAATTAAATAAATAAACTACAATTATCTAAACTAAAATACAATTAAATAAACTAAACTATAGTACCAAAAAAACCAAACACTAAACTACAAAAAAATAAAAAAATATTACAAGAAGTTTAAACTAATTACACCTAATCTAAGCCCCCTAATAAAATAATAAAGCCCCCCAAAATAAAAAAATGCCCTACCCTATTCTAAATGACAAATTAATCAGCTCTTTTACCAGCCCTTAAAGGGCTTTTTGCGAGGCATTGCCCCAAAGTAATCAGCTCTTTTACCTGTAAAAAAAAATACAATACCCCCCCCAACATTACAACCCACCACCCAAATACCCCTACTCTAAACCCACCCAAACCCCCGTTAAAAAAACACTAACCCCCTGAAGATCACCCTACCTTGAGCCGTCTTCACCCAGCCAGGCCGAACTCTTCATCCAATCCGGACGATGTGGTCCTCCATCCGTGCAAAGTCTTCCTCCAAGCGGCGCAGAAGAGGTCCTCCATCCGTGCGAAGTCTTCATCCAAGCGGCATCTTCTATCTTCTTTCTTCCGGCTCCATCTTCAGACCTCCGACGCGGAACATCCTTCTTCCCCGACGGACTAACGACGAATGAAGGTTCCTTTAAATGACGTCATCCAAGATGGCATCCCTCGAATTCCGATTGGCTGATAGGATTCTATCAGCCAATCGGAATTAAGGTAGGAAAAATTTGATTGGCTAATTGAATCAGCCAATCGGATTGAAGTTCAATCCGATTGGCTGATTGGATCAGCCAATCGGATTGAGCTCGCATTCTACTGGCTGATTGGAACAGCCAATAGAATACGAGCTCAATCCGATTGGCTGATGGGTTGTAGTGTTGGGGGGGTATTGTATTTTTTTTTTTACAGGTAAAAGAGCTGATTATTTTGGGGCAATGCCCCACAAAAAGCCCTTTTAAGGGCTGGTAAAAGAGCTGATTACTTTGTAATTTAGAATAGGGTAGGGAATTTTTTTATTTTGGGGGGCTTTATTATTTTATTAGGGGGCTTAGATTAGGTGTAATTAATTTAAACTTCTTGTAATATTTTTTTATTTTTTGTAATTTAGTGTTTGTTTTTTTGGTACTATAGTTTAGTTTATTTAATTGTATTTTAGTTTAGATCATTGTAGTTTATTTAATTAATTTATTGATAGTGTAGTGTTAGGTGTATTTGTAACTTAGGTTAGGATTTATTTTACAGGTAATTTTGTAATTATTTTAACTAGGTAGCTATTAAATAGTTATTAACTATTTAATAGCTATTGTACCTAGTTAAAATAAATACAAAGTTGCCTGTAAAATAAATATAAACCCTAAAATAGCTACAATGTAATTATTAATTATATTGTAGCTATCTTAGGGTTTATTTTATAGGTAAGTATTTAGTTTTAATTAGGAATAATTTAGTTAATAATATTAATATTATTTAGATTTATTTAAATAATAATTAAGTTAGGGGGTGTTAGGGTTAGACTTAGGTTTAGGGGGGATAGGATTCTATCAGCCAATCAGAATTAAGATAGGAAAAATCCAATTGGCTGATTGAATCAGTCAATCGGATTGAAGTTCAATCCGATTGGCTGATTGGATCAGCCAAACGGATTGAGCTCGCATTCTATTGGCTGATCGGAACAGCCAATAGAATGCAAGCTCAATCCGATTGGCTGATGGGTTGTAGTGTTGGGGGGGGGTATTGCATTTTTTTTTTTACAGGTAAAAGAGCTGATTACTTTGGGGCAATGCCCCACAAAAAGCCCTTTTAAGGGCTGGTAAAAGAGCTGATTACTTTGTAATTTAGAATAGGGTAGGGAATTTTTTTATTTTGGGGGGCTTTATTATTTTATTAGGGGGCTTAGATTAGGTGTAATTAGTTTAAACTTCTTGTAATATTTTTTTATTTTTTTGTAGTTTAGTGTTTGGTTTTTTTGGTACTATAGTTTAGTATATTTAATTGTATTTTAGTTTAGATAATTGTAGTTTATTTAATTAATTTATTGATATTGTAGTGTTAGGTGTATTTGTAACTTAGGTTAGGATTTATTTTACAGGTAATTTTGTAATTATTTTAACTAGGTAGCTATTAAATAGTTATTAACTATTTAATAGCTATTGTACCTAGTTAAAATAAATACAAAGTTACCTGTAAAATAAATATAAACCCTAAAATAGCTACAATGTAATTATTAATTATATTGTAGCTATCTTAGGGTTTATTTTATAGGTAAGTATTTAGTTTTAATTAGGAATAATTTAGTTAATAATATTAATATTATTTAGATTTATTTAAATAATAATTAAGTTAGGGGGTGTTAGGGTTAGACTTAGGTTTAGGGGGGATAGGATTCTATCAGCCAATCAGAATTAAGATAGGAAAAATCCAATTGGCTGATTGAATCAGTCAATCGGATTGAAGTTCAATCCGATTGGCTGATTGGATCAGCCAATCGGATTGAGCTCGCATTCTATTGGCTGATTGGAACAGCCAATAGAATGCAAGCTCAATCCGATTGGCTGATGGGTTGTAGTGTTGGGGGGGGGGTATTGCATTTTTTTTTTACAGGTAAAAGAGCTGATTACTTTGGGGCAATGCCCCACAAAAAGCCCTTTTAAGGGCTGGTAAAAGAGCTGATTACTTTGTAATTTAGAATAGGGTAGGGATTTTTTTTATTTTGGGGGGCTTTATTATTTTATTAGGGGGCTTAGATTAGGTGTAATTAGTTTAAACTTCTTGTAATATTTTTTTATTTTTTGTAATTTAGTGTTTGGTTTTTTGGTACTATAGTTTAGTATATTTAATTGTATTTTAGTTTAGATAATTGTAGTTTATTTAATTAATTTATTGATATTGCAGTGTTAGGTGTATTTGTAACTTAGGTTAGGATTTATTTTACAGGTAATTTTGTAATTATTTTAACTAGGTAGCTATTAAATAGTTATTAACTATTTAATAGCTATTGTACCTAGTTAAAATAAATACAAAGTTACCTGTAAAATAAATATAATCCCTCAAATAGCTACAATGTAATTATTAATTATATTATAGCTATCTTAGGGTTTATTTTATAGGTAAGTATTTAGTTTTAATTAGGAATAATTTAGTTAATAATATTAATATTATTTAGATTTATTTAAATAATAATTAAGTTAGGGGGTGTTAGGGTTAGACTTAGGTTTAGGGGGGATAGGATTCTATCAGCCAATCAGAATTAAGATAGGAAAAATCCAATTGGCTGATTGAATCAGTCAATTGGATTGAAGTTCAATCCGATTGGCTGATTGGATCAGCCAATCGGATTGAGCTCGCATTCTATTGGCTGATCGGAACAGCCAATAGAATGCAAGCTCAATCCGATTGGCTGATGGGTTGTAGTGTTGGGGGGGGTATTGTATTTTTTTTTTACAGGTAAAAGAGCTGATTACTTTGGGGCAATGCCCCACAAAAAGCCCTTTTAAGGGCTGGTAAAAGAGCTGGTTACTTTGTAATTTAGAATAGGGTAGGGAATTTTTTTTTATTTTGGGGGCTTTATTATTTTATTAGGGGGCTTAGATTAGGTGTAATTAGTTTAAACTTCTTTTAATATTTTTTTATTTTTTGTAATTTAGTGTTTGTTTTTTGGTACTATAGTTTAGTTTATTTAATTGTATTTTAGTTTAGATAATTGTAATTTATTTAATTAATTTATTGATAGTGTAGTGTTAGGTGTATTTGTAACTTAGGTTAGGATTTATTTTACAGGTAATTTTGTAATTATTTTAACTAGGTAGCTATTAAATAGTTATGAACTATTTAATAGCTATTGTATCTAGTTAAAATAAATACAAAGTTGCCTGTAAAATAAATATAAACCCTAAAATAGCTACAATGTAATTATTAATTATATTGTAGCTATCTTAGGGTTTATTTTATAGGTAAGTATTTAGTTTTAATTAGGAATAATTTAGTTAATAATATTAATATTATTTAGATTTATTTAAATAATAATTAAGTTAGGGGGTGTTAGGGTTAGACTTAGGTTTAGGGGGTAATATATTTAATATAGGTGGCGGCGGTGTAGGGGGGTCAGATTAGGGGTTAATACATTTAAGATAGGTGGCAGCGGTGTAGGGGGGTCAGATTAGGGGTTAATACATTTAATATAGGTGGCGGCGGTGTAGGGGGGTCAGATTAGGGGTTAATACATTTAAGATAGGTGGCGGCGGTGTAGGGGGGGTCAGATTAGGGGGGAATACATTTAATGTAGGTGGCGGCGGTGTAGGGGGGTCAGATTAGGGGTTAATACAGTTAAGATAGGTGGTGGTGGTGTAGGGGGGTCAGATTAGGGGGGGAATACATTTAATGTAGGTGGCGGCGGGGTCCAGGAGCGGCGGTTTAGGTGTTAAACACTTTATTTAGGTGCGGCGGGGTCCGGGAGTGGTGGTTTGGGGTTAATACATTTATTATTAGGAGAGTAAGCGGGGATTGCGGATATAGGGGTATACATGTCGGGCTTATTTGGGGGAGGCGTGTTAGACAGTTACAGGAGATTTAATATTTTAGTACGTTTTTTAGGCGCCGGCAGTTGCTAAAGTGCCGTAAGTCACTGGCGACTCCAGAAATTTGTAGTTAGGCTCATTTCTGGACATCGCTAGTTTATCCGACTTACGGCACTTTAGCAACTGCCGGCGGGGTTTATGTGATAGCTCGATTTGCGAGGTGAAACTACGGGCGGTGCGGGTTCCCTCGCTTGCGCTGAAAACTACGCCGTATATCGGATCGCGCCCTATATCTGTATATTGATGCTAGTATTTGTATGTTGATAATAGTATTTTCAAATTGATTAAACATGAGATGGGATAGATATACACATGGTTGCTTATATATTTCATCAAGTACATGTCAGTCTACTTACGTTTTTCAATGTCTGACTTTCTATTCTGGCATGCAGTCCCTTCAAAATGCAGAGTGCATTTACATATGCATTCTCCATCTAACAGTAAGGTCGTGCCACCATTTTGACAGGGTTGACATTTGCACACACTAAATTCGTTGAGGTAATCTTCAATTGCTCTCTCCAAATTCATTTTCTTTGTGTGAGCATCTTTTACATCAACTGGAATAAGAGAATAAATAGCATTGGGCTGTGAAGATAAAAAAAAAAGTTTCTGTTAATGTCACATAGAAACAACTTTTACAATTATAACTTACTAAACTGTTTTGACACAGAGGAGTAGATTTAACAAGCAGCAGATGCTGCTATCTACCCCTGTACTTTCTGTCTTCCCGGAAATGTAAGTTAAGAAGCAGCGGTCTTAAGACCGCTGCTCCTTAACTCGTCCTTAACTTGTCCACCACCTCTGAGGCGACGGACAGCAATCAGTCCGAATAGATACGATTGAATTGATTGACACCCCCTGCTAGCGGCTGATTGGCTGCAAAGGTGAAGGGGCGGTATTGCACTAGCATTTCACTAGAAACGCTTGTGCAATGATAAATGCCAACAGCGTTTGCTACAGCGGATCATGTACGCCCGAACATGATAAATCGGCCCCAGAGGCCTAGATTACAAGTCTATTGATAACATAGAGTGAGCTATCCATGTTGTAACCCTGTGCTAAGAATAATGCACAATCACACTTACCAAGTGAATGGCAAAAAAAACAGAGAATTTTAACATGGTTGACATTTTTTAGTTCACCCTATACTTTCATTTGATAGTAGAGGGTGCACTATCATCACTCATATAATAGTGGTGAGTTACAGTATGTGTTGCGCTCAAGTGCCACATATTATAGCGCTGAACAAGTTAGCACTCCTGGAGACCTGAAATGAAGTATTAATGCTTGAATAAATGCATAACGAAAATATTTATATTGTACTTATTTAACCCCTTAACGACCGACGACATACAGGCCAGCAATGGTGCCAATCGTTGGTAGGTGGGAGCCATTGCAGGGAGGCGGGTGGGCGGCCCATCCCTGGTGAACTTCCAGCCAGCAGTGTGTAATCACTCATGGGAGCACGCGGGAGCGCGCGCAGGGGCATGTGTGCGCGCGCCCGCAATCTATCCATATGAGCACTTATGAAGTGATGCGAGAGGGTGGTGGGAGAGTAGGGTGGGAGGGGGGAAATAATGTTTTGGAAACGGATCTGGGAGGGGGAGGATATTGAGGGGGCAGCTACACTACAGAAAAGTGGGAATAACTTTAAAAAAAAGCCCAATTTCATTGCAAAGTGGGTACTGGCAGACAGCTGACAGTACCCAAAATGGTGGCAAATAGTTAGTGGGGGGAGGGTTAGAGAACTGTTTGGGGGGCTCAGGGAGGTTGGGTGATAAGGGGGGATCCTACACTGCAGAAAATATATAATTAAAAAAAAATTAATTTTTTTACTGGCAGACTTTCTGCCAGTACTAAAGATGGTGGAGACAATAGTGAGGTGGGGGAGGGAAGAGAGCTGTTTGAGAGTGGTCAGGGAGAGATCAAGGAGTAGGATGTATCTCTACACTAAAGCTAAAATTAACCCTTCAAGCTCCCTACAAGCTACCTAATTAACCCCTTCACTGCTGGGCATTATACAAGTGTGGTGCGCAGGGGCATTTAGCGGCCTTCTAATTACCAAAAATCAATGCCAAAGCCATATATGTTTGCTATTTCTGAACAAAGGTGATCCCAGAGAAGCATTTACAATGATTTGTGCCATAATTGCACAAGCTGTTTGTAAATAATTTCAGTGAGAAACCTAAAGTTAGTGAAAAAGTTAACGATTTTTTTTTTATTTGCTCGCATTTGGCAGTGAAATGGTGGTATGAAATATATAAAAATGGGCCTAGATCAATACTTTGGGTTGTCTACTACACTACACTAAAGCTAAAATTAACCCTACAGGGGGAACTTCCGGGTGGCGGCCATGATAAGTCGCATGATTTGCAGCTCCTACAACCCTCAGCACAAATCTATATGAAATCCTTTCCCTAATCTCTCATCGCACATATCTTTTGAGTTAAACTGCTACAGCAAAGCAAGCTGCTTCGTGCATTACCATTTTTTTCTGGGTTTGATGCAACACTCAGCCCACCGGAACGATATAGAGGTTGCGGCCTACCATCTCACCCCCTGGCAGAGCACACACTTGTCTCTGTCGTTAGGAAGCAGTGGCATCCCGCAAGACACTGCAAGCTCTACAACCAAGACACTACATTTACCTGAAACAACCTTACCATATTCAGGCTTAACGCTCAACGTCAAGTACCCGATATGGAGATTCCTTTAAACTTCCTAAAGGAACTATGCAACTTGCTTGCTAAACATTATGCTGCCTTGGAAGACAAGCTTCACACATCGCCTTACAACAGACACACTTACTTGTCCCAACAACCCACTCAAACGGAGCCCAGCACCTTGGAAGGTGGGAGTGGTGGCACTTTGGTGCCCCAGTACCCTCATCCTACCTTTAAAGCACATATGGGGACCTGGAGCATAAAGCTGCTGAATCGGAAGTGCACCATCTGAGAGTGTCGGTGAAAAGATCAGAGACAGCAATGGAGAGCCCTACCAGTCTGCTCCAAGCCTGTATCACTACAATTAAAAAGCTCCCAACAGAGGTACCGCAGGGCAGGGAGACTGCAAAATACAGCTCGCAAGCGCTCCCACCTCAAATACAGAACTGTGGTCACAGAAACCTAAAGATCCGCATCATGTACCCCTCTCCAACTATCCAGATATCGTATGTGCTCTTTCGAGTTGCTGAATAGACCTCACCAGCATTACGAGGGTTGCATTTTCACCAACTCACAGCTTTACTGTACTCTGGATGGGACCATGGTGGTCCGCTTGACCTCAGTGACCAGGAGGCTGCTCAGAGGCAAGTAATTCATCGCTGTCTCCCACACGGCTTGTTTACCGCTGTAGAGGGTCGTTATTGGTCTGTTTATAAGGACACACCATAGTACAGCCTATTTACTCTGACACTAAGAGCAAGTTATATACTTGGACATCTACCTTCTCAGACGTGACACCCAGCTCCCTAAATATAGGCTGATGAGCACAAATATATGGACTTTAAACCTACAATAAATATTGCTTATACTGTTTATATCTTTAGAAACTAGATCTATTTATGTAAGCTTGAAATCTGTAGACCAATAATATTTGTAACTAGTTCCACTTTAATCAATACTGTAGTTGCATACTAATCACAGCGGTTGCTTTTGAATTTAACTTTTAATGCTATTCTTCAATTTAACAAACAATATACTCTTTTAATTCTACATGTTACTGTTGCGGTCTCCACTATATTAAGGTGAGAGATCTTTTTTTTCAATACATTTGTCACACTTTTAGCGCAGGCTGGTCCTGCACCCTATGCTAATATTCTAAGTGGAAGATAACAATGGTTATTCAACCTTGCTAGTGAACATTATTTGTATCTATAGAGCAGATTAACATAGCATGGGCTTTTTCACACATGGCTCTAATGAATAGAATGAGTGATTCAGACTATTAACCTGCATAACGTTTGGTTAGATTTACTCCCTACAGCTTGAATCTTAGTTAAACTCCAAGTAGATATAGCAAAATTACTATTATTACACATATTACCAGTATAGTCCATTTTATCCTTTAACGCACTATTTTCTCTATCAAACGAATACCTTCTTACTAGCATTGGTACAACACTACAGCCTTTTACGCCTTAGCCATACAGCTAATATGTGATTTATTGAACCCTGTTGTACCTACAGTTTTCCCTGAAGGATAGTGTATCACTTACTAAGTCTAGTATATTTTAACCTCAGATCCAAATTGTGCACCCTATTTCATACACTGCAAATGTAAAGTGACCTCAACATGCCTTCTGAGCAATTCTACCAAGTAACGCACCACCTCAGGTTAATTTATCATTAGACTGCCTTCCCCCCATTCATATTGTTTGAGGGATCTCCTAAGCTACAGTTATGTTTCCATTTAGCAAGATCCAAGCTTTGACTATCTCTTAATTGAATGGTAGGTGTTTGAGCCCATTTTATTTGTGTCTTTTTTTAATTTCCAGTTATTGCAATATAAAAACTTAAAACCTGAGGTAAACATAATAAGATCCATGATAGGTCTTTTCTATTATAGACAGCCTTCTGTTGAAGTAAATGACTTACATCATCAGGGGTCCAAGAGAAGCCCTTTAAACGAGAGGGAAGGCTTAGACTTACATCGGCATGATCATATTATGTCTCTATACAGTATTATTTACATTATTTAATCTGCCATGCTGATAACTGACATTATTGTTAGCAACACTTGTATTCTGTAATATGTTATGCTTTAATACTTTGTTTGTATGCCAAACTTTACCTCAATAAAAAAATAAAACATTTTTTAACCCTACAAGCTCCCTAATTAACCCCTTCACTGCTGGGCATAATACAAGTGTGGTGCGCAGCGGCATTTAGCGAACTTCTAATTACCAAAAAGTAATGCCATAATTGCACAAGTTGTTTGTAAATAATTTCAGTGAGAAACCTAAAGTTTGTGAAAAAGTTAGTAAAAAAGCTAACGATTTTTTTATTTGATCGCATTTGGCGGTGAAATGGTGGCATGAAATATACCAAAATGGGCCTAGATCAATACTTTGGGTTGTCTACTAAACAAAAATATATACATGTCAAGGGATATTCAGGGATTCCTGACAGATATCAGTGTTACAATGTAACTATTGCTAATTTAAAAAAAAAAAAATACGCCTAGATTACGAGTTTTGCGTTAACAGGGGTGCGGTGCTAACAAGCAGTTTATGCTCACCTACAGACAACGCTGGTATTACGGGTTTTTACAAATCCGGCATTAGCCGCAAAAAAAGGAGCGGAGAGCAACTTTTTGCTCCACATCTCACCTCTATACCAGAGCTGCTTACGTTAGCGGTGAGCTGCTAAAACGTGCTCGTGCACGATTTCCCCATAGGAATCAATGGGGGAGAGCAGGCTGAAAAAAACTCAACACCTGCAAAAAAGCAGCGTAAAGCTCCTAACGCAGCCCCATTGATTCCTATGGGGAAATAAAATTTATGTCTACACCTAACACCCTAACATGAACCCTGAGTCTAAACACCCCTAATCTTACACTTATTAACCCCTAATCTGTTGCACCTGACATCGCCGACACCTACATTATATTATTAACCCCTAATCTGCCGCTCCGAACACTGCCACCACCTACATTATACTTATGAACCCCTAATCTGCCGCCCCCAACGTCGCCGCCACTATATTAAAGTTATTAACCCCTAAACCTAAGTCTAACCCTAACCCCCTCTAACTTAAATATAGTCGGCCGACGACTGAATGAAGGTTCCTTTAAATTACGTCATCCAAGATGGCGTCCCTTCAATTCCGATTGGCTGATAGAATTCTATTCTCCCGGCTTTGTTGAGGACTTCGGCCCGGTTGGGTGAAGACGTCTCATGGTAGGGTGATCTTCAAGGGGTTAGTGTTAGGTTTTATTAAGGGGGTATTGGGTGGGTTTTAGAGTAGGGTTGGGTGTGTGGGTGGTGGGTTTTAATGTTGGGGGGGAATTGTACTTTTTTTTACAGGTAAAAGAGCGGATTACTTTGGGGCAATGCCCCGCAAAAGGCCCTTTTAAGGGCTATTTGTAATTTAGTATAGGGTAGGGCTTTTTATTATTTTGGGGGGCTTTTTATTTTATTAGGGGGATTAAATTAGGTGTAATTAGTTTAAAAATCTTGTAATTATTTTATTATTTTCTGTAATTTAGTGTTTGTGTTTTTTCATACTTTAGATAATTGTATTTAATTGTATTTAATTGTAGTTAATTTAGGGAATTAATTTAATTATAGTGTAGTGTTAGGTGTAATTGTAACTTAGGTTTGGTTTTATTTTACAGGTAAATATTTCTTTATTTTAACTAGGTAGCTATTAAATAGTTAATAACTATTTAATAACTATTCTACTTAGTTAAAATAAATACAATGTTGCCTGTAAAATAAAAATAAACCCTAAGATAGCTACAATGTAACTATTAGTTATATTGTAGCTAGCTTAGGGTTTATTTTATAGGTAAGTATTTAGTTTTAAATAGGAATAATTTAGTTAATTGTAGTTATTTTATTAAGATTTATTTTAATTATATCTAAGTTAGGGGGTGTTAGGGTTAGATTTAGGGGTTAATAACTTTAATATAGTGGCGGCGACGTTGGGGACGGCAGATTAGGGGTTAATAAATGTAGGTAGGTGTTGGCGATGTTAGGGATGGCAGATTAGGGGTTAATAAAATTTAACTAGTGTTTGCGAGGCGGGAGTGTGACGGTTTAGGGGTTACTATATTTATTATAGTGGCGGCGATGTCCGGTTCGGCAGATTAGGGGTTAAAAAATTATTTTAGTGTTTGCGATGTGTGGGGGCCTCGGTTTAGGGGTTAATAGGTAGTTTATGGGTGTTAGTGTACTTTTTAGCACTTTAGTTAAGAGTTTTATACTACGGCGTTAGACCATAAAACTCTTAACTACTGACTTTAAAATGCAGTACCAGTCTTGACAGGAGAGGATGTACCGCTCACTTTTTGTCAGACTCGTAATACCGGTGCTATGCAAGTCCCATTTGAAAAAATAGGATACACAATTGACGTAAGTGGGTTTACGGTATTTTCGAGTCTGGCCGAAAAAGTGAGCGGTACACCTGTACCTGCAAAACTCGTAATACCAGCGGGCATTAAAAAGCAGCGTTGGGACCTCTCAACGCTGCTCTTTAAGGCTAACGCAAGACTCGTAATCTAGCCGAAATTATTTAGCATGGGTGTTTTTTGGTGGTTGTAGATGTGTAATTGATTTTGGGGGTCAAAGTTAGTAAAAGTGTTTTTTCCATTATTTCATTCTATTTTATACAACATTTTATAGTAAATTATAAGATATCATGAAAATAATGATATCTTCAGAAAGTCCATTTAATGGTGAGAAGAACGGTATATAATATGTGTGGGTACAGTAAATGAGTAAGAGGAAAATTACAGCTAAACACAAACACCACAGAAATGTAAAAATAGCCCTGGTCCTTAACGGTCAGAAAATTGAAAAGTGCTGTGGTCCTTAAGGGGTTAAAGGAAGATAAAACCCCAACTTTTTCTTTCATGTTTCAGATAGATCATACTATTTTAAACAGCTTTCCAATTCCCTTCTATTATCTAATTTGCTTCTTTCTCATGGTATCCTTTGTTGAAAAGTATACCTTGGTAGGCTTAGGAGCTGGGAGCTAGCTGCTGATTGGTGGCTGTACATATATGCCTCTTGTGTTTGGCTTACACTACTGGGAGCTACCGGAAAACATTGGTATTACTGCTCCTTCAACAAAGGATACAAAGAGAATGAAGCAAATGAGAAAATAGAAGTAAATTGGAAAGCTATTAAAAATTGAAAGACTAGAATGGGACTGTTTGGCTAAAGGGACATATTGGCCTCTAGTTATGAAGCTCCGTATTTTCCTGCATTCGCCGGCCCAATACGCTCGCCTAAGCTCGCCTAACATCGCCGCCGCGGACCTGAATACGTTCGCCAAAGTTATCAAAAAAGCTGTCAAGAAGCCGCGCACCAAGTACGGAGCGATGAGCAGCGGACTGTTGTTAACTAACAGTCATCGATCTCGCTGCTCATCGGCTTCTTCGCAGCTTTCTTGCTAACCCTGGAGGCGGCGGATCCCATAGGAATCAATGGGAGTCTGACAGCAGCGAGAGCTCATGTTCGCTGCTGCCCGATATCCCATTGATTCCTATGGGAAGTGTCTACACCTAACACCCTAACATGTACCCAGAGTCTAAACACCCCTAATCTGTCCCCCCTACACTGCCACCACCTACTTTATACTTATTATCCCCTAAACCGCAGCTCCTGGAGCCCACCGCCACTATAATAAATATTTGAACCCCTAAACCGCCGCTTCCGGACCCCGCCGCCACCTACATTATACCTATTAACCCCTAATCTGCCGCCCCCTACATAAAGTTATTTACCCCTATCCTGCTGATCCCGGACCCCGCCGCAAATAAAATAATTGTTTAACCCCTAAACCGCTGCACCCGGTGCCCTCCGCCACCTACATTACATTTATTAACCCCTATCCTGCCCCTCCTACACCACCGCCACCTACAGTACATTGATTAACCCCTAATCTACCCCCCCTACACAGCCGCCAATATATTAAATTAATTAACCCCAAAACCTAAGTCTAACCCTAACACCCCCCTAACTTAAATATTATTTAAATTAATCTAAATAAATATTCCTATAATTAAATAAATTAATCCTATTTATAACTAAATACTTACCTATAAAATAAACCCTAAGATACCTACAATATAATTAATAATTACATTGTAGCTATTTTAGGGTTTATATTTATTTTACAGGCAACTTTGTATTTATTTTAACTAGGTACAATAGCTATTAAATAGTTAATAACTATTTAATAGCTACCTAGTTAAAATAACTACAAATTTACCTGTAAAATAAATCCTAATCTAAGTTACAAATACACCTAACACTACACTATCATTAAATAAATTAAATAAATTAACTACAATGATCTAAATTAAAATACAATTAAATAAACTAAATTACCAAAAAAAAAAAAAAATTACAAAAAATAAAAAAATATTACAAGAAGTTTAAGCTAATTACACCTAATCTAAGCCCCCTAATAAAATAAAAAAGCCCCCCAAAATAATAAAATTCCCTATCCTACACTAAATTACAAAGTAACCAGCTCTTTTAACCTGTAAAAAAAAAAGAAATACAATACCCCCTCCAACATTACAACCCACCACCCACACACCCCTACTATAAAACCCACCTGATCCCCCCTTAAATAAACCTAACACTACCCCCTTGAAGATCTCCCTACCTTGAGCTGTCTTCACCCAGCCGGGCCGAACTCTTCATCCGATCCGGGAACAAGTGGTCCTCCATCCGGCAGAAGTCTTCATCTAAGCGGGGCAGAAGAGGATCCTCCATCCGGCAGAAGTCTTCATCAAAGCGGCATCTTCTATCTTCATCCTTCCGGCGAAGAGCGGCTCCATCTTCAAGACCTCCGACGCGGAGCCATCCTCTTCTTCCGATGTCCGAACGCTGAATGAAGGTTCCCTTTAAGGGACGTCATCCAAGATGGCGTCCCTCGAATTCCGATTGGCTGATAGAATTCTATCAGCCAATCGGAATTAAGGTAGGAAAAATCCGACTGGCTGATGTAATCAGCCAATCGGATTGAATTTCAATACAATTGGCTGATTGGATCAGCCAATAGAATTGACGTCGCATTCTATTGGCTGATCCAATCAGCCAATCGGATTGAACTTGGGTGGTGGGTTGTAATGTTGGGGGGGGGGTATTGTATTTCTTTTTTTTTACAGGTTAAAAGAGCTGATTACTTTGTGGCAATGCCCCGCAAAAATCCCTTTTAAGGGCTGGTAAAAGAGCTGGTTACTTTGTAATTTAGTGTAGGATAGGGAATTTTATTATTTTAGGGGGCTTTATTTTATTAGGGGGCTTAGATTAGGTGTAATTAGCTTAAACTTCTTGTAATATTTTTTTATTTTTTGTAATTTAGTGGGGTTTTTTTTTGGTAATATAGTTAAGTTTATTTAATTGTATTTTAATTTAGATCATTGTAGTTAATTTATTTAATGATAGTGTATTTGTAACTTAGGTTAGGATTTATTTTACAGGTAAATTTGTAGTTATTTTAACTAGGTAGCTATTAAATAGTTATTAACTAAGCTATTGTACCTAGTTAAAATAAATGCAAAGTTGCCTGTAAAATAAATATAAACCCTAAAATAGCTACAATGTAATTATTAATTATATTGTAGCTATCTTAGGGTTTATTTTATAGGTATTTAGTTTTAAATAGGATTAATTTATTTAATTATAGGAATATGTATTTAGATTAATTTAAATAATATTTAAGTTAGGGGGTGTTAGGGTTAGACTTAGGTTTTGGGGTTAATTCATTTAATATAGTGGCGGCAGTGTAGGGGGGTAGATTAGGGGTTAATCAATGTACTGTAGGTGGTGGTGGTGTAGGGGGGGCAGGATAGGGGTTAATAAATGTAATGTAGGTGGCGGAGGGCTCCGGGTGCGGCGGTTTAGGGGTTAAACAATTATTTTATTTGCCGTGGGTTCCGGGATCGGCAGGATAGGGGTTAATAACTTTATGTAGGTGGCGGCGGTATAGGGGGCGGCAGATTAGGGGTTAATAGGTATAATGTAGGTGGCAGCGGGGTCCGGGAGCGGCGGTTTAGGGGTTCATATATTTATTATAGTGACGGTGGGCTCCGGGAGCGGCGGTTTAGGGGTTAATAAGTATAAAGTAGGTGGCGGAGGTGTAGGGGGGACAGATTAGGGGTGTTTAGACTCGGGGTATATGTTAGGGTGTTAGGTGCAGACACTTCCCATAGGAATCAATGGGATATCGGGCAGCAGCGAACATGAGCTCTCGCTGCTGTCAGATTCCCATTGATTTCTATGGGATCCGCCGCCTCCAGGGCGGCGGATTGAAAACCAGGTACACTGGGCCAGAATAGAGGCGAGCGTACCTGGTAGTTCTATGATAACTTCCAAAAGTAGTCAGATTGTGCCGAACTTGCGTTCGGAACATCTGTAGTGACGTAAACATCGATCTGTGTCGGACTGAGACCGGTGGATCGTATGTTACGTCACTAGATTCTACTTTTGCCGGGCTGTAGGGCTTGATAACTACAGCGAATCATCCTCACCACAAATACACTGCGGAATTCCAGCGTATTTGCGGTTGACGGCTTGATAACTAGAGGCCAATGTGTTAGAGCATTTAATTATTGCATTGTTGCTTGCATATAACTGTATGTTTTATCCCTGAAAAATGGTTAAACACATAGTTAAAGTCAGCTCCAGGGCAACAATGAATTTCTGTGATCTTACTGAACACATCTACGGAACAAAATACATGAATTAGCCACCAATCAACAGCTTGTTCCCAGCAGTGTGCATTGTTGCCTATGAGCCTACCTAGGTATGCTTGTCATTAAAGGATCAAAGGGCCATTACAGGTAATTGCTCTATTTTTTTAATACTAGTAACCCTACACAGCTATGTGTTTAACTCAAGAAAGGGGATTATCACTTAGTCAAAGTTAAATTGCCACTTACCCAATCAACAGCACTAGTCACACAGCAGCTAAGTATATATACGCCTTATTTTAAATGGATACAAGCTGAGTGCTTGTTGGAGACTGGGTGATTACTTATAAACAAAAGGTTTGATATAAGTGATATTAGTGAATAAGTAAGTGCATTATAGGTGTTTACGTATATGCTATAGGAAGGCAGTAAAGGCGCAGGCAGGAAGGGACAGCTAATGTAGAATGGGTGTCGACTATTCTGCATTCCAAAAGTCGTATTCCGCATGTATTATCTATTTATTTAGTCTGTTATGTAAATGTAACTTACCACAAATATTTGTCATTGTGTACCCCTTCCCTTGTTCCCAGTGATACAGAATTTTGTGGCCCTAGTATGCTATACAAATTAATTATAATAATAATGATAAGTGCACTGGAGGGGGAATGTGAAATGAGGGGAGAGCTAATTAAAAAGTGTGTTGCAGTAGTCAAAATGAGAGATGATGAGAGGGTCAATTAATGCTTTACTTAGTGAAGGAGAGAGCAAATTCAAGTATGACTTCAACACTGGAGTTTTCTAGTGTAATTATTAGGGAACCAACACGTTTTTAACTGTGTCTTTGAAATATTTGTTGTAAAGGGATGTAAAGCCATTCAGGAAATCTGAGACAGGGATTTGATCCGATCTGCTTAAACATAGGTTTGGGAATATATCTCACAGCAACTGTGAATATTATTTTTGTATTAGTATAATGTTCTACAAATTGAACACTGTGCCATACAGAAATACTGGTACACATCTAAATAATTAATTTATTTGTAATAATATAATTAAATAACCAGGTTAAAAAAACATGACACTTTCTACTTTATTAGTTTTCACCTCACATTCCTCAAGTAACTCTGAAAGCCTGATTTCAATCGTTTGAGGTATTTTACATGGGGTAAACTTTTCCTTTAGTCATTGGCAAGTTGTATTCTCTTACAGCTACTTAATTGGATCAGTGGGCCATGTTGTGCTAGACAATGATGCTTGCATCTGATTGGCTATAACCTGGGCTTTTGAGACTGCCTGGGTCTTCTAACAGTCTACGTATGAGAACCACATCAATTTTTTAATATGTATACACATCAACAGGACTATGGGCTCAATTATCAAACACTTGCAAGCATGTTGATAAAATACACAAAAAAAGTGTTCTTTTTAGCATTATATAGTAATGTATGCTTTTCTCTTTCACATCCAGAACCCTGCATAGCAAGATAGAAAGCTAAAAGTTGCAATATTATCTGCTGACAAGACTTCTTAGATCTTACCAAACCTGAGAACGTTAGAGAGTCAGTCCCTTTTTAACACAGAGAACGTTAGAGAGTCAGTCCCTCTTTAACACAGAGAACGTTAGAGAGTCAGTCCCTCTTTAACACAGAGAACGTTAGAGAGTCAGTCCCTCTTTAACACAGAGAACGTTAGAGAGTCAGTCCCTCTTTAACACAGAGAATGTTAGAGAGTCAGTCCCTCTTTAACACAGAGAACGTTAGAGAGTCAGTCCCTCTTTAACACAGAGAACGTTAGAGAGTCAGTCCCTCTTTAACACAGAGAACGTTAGAGTCAGTCCCTCTTTAACACAGAGAACGTTAGAGAGTCAGTCCCTCTTTAACACAGAGAACGTTAGAGAGTCAGTCCCTCTTTAACACATATACACATTCAGATGCAATTAAAAAGTTTTTTCCTAATTGTGCTGATCAGTGATTAAATTATTCTAATTGACTTACTGCTACTCAGACTCAGTTTTTAGGCATATTTGAAGAATACCGGTCATTAAGCACTAATCTAGTTGCTAATTTAATACCTACAAAATCCAATGTTATCAAACATGGGTATTTTTCTTTGTTTCCCATAACTGTCATGGTTTTCAAAATCTTACCTTTTGTTTTATAAGGACTGGTGCCTCAGCAAGAGAAATGGCCCATTGAACATAGATTTCCAAATCAATTGCCCTTTCTCCTCTTTCAAGTTTTTGCCCGAGGGTTGAGGCAAATTGTGTTGTGCCTCCATCAACAAAAGAAACAACATTGTCTATCACTCCAGATTTATTTCCAGTTTCTACAATAAATATTTGGACATAATTCACCATTAGAATATTTTGCAGTGATGAAGCATTAGTAGGGGGAATAAGAAAAATGAAGAACACATAAATTAGATGTTTCAATGACAATAATCAAATGTCTTCATTGAATATTAGCAAAGGACAATTAAATATGGTAAAATTGCCTAATCAACTAATATACAATAACAAGATAATACAAATGTTAAAATTTGCTTACATTTCCAACACCTTTTATCATGTGACAACAATCAGCCAATCACAAAATGCATATACATTTTCACTGGGAGCAATTTCAGAATATGGAGGCCATTATGTCATCTTTAAAATAAAATTAATCCTTCATTCTGATATTTTATATTTATTAAATTGTATACTCTATTTGAGACTATGCAAGGATATCAAACATATATTTTATTATATTATTGGTCTAGATTCATAGATGTTTGTAAGGCTGCAGAGGGGCCTAATTTTACAGGTGAGAACATGCTCAAAATTAATTAAAGGGACAGTGTACTGAATATTTTTCTCCCCTTTAATATGTTCCCAATAATGCCTTTTGCCTGATGAGTGTATTATGTTGTTTACAAAAAGCTCCTTTATTTTGTCATTTGAAATCGCTGTTATTTTTCTGCTGTATCTACACCTATAATGAAAAATTTAGTACAGCAGTATTGGCTATAGAAACACTATTTAAAGAAGAATCAACAAAAGAAAACAAACGCCCAGCGAGTAGTTTTAGAGATAGGTACAAACATTTTTCAATTTCTCTCTCTAAGTTTTTATGAGTATACAGTAAGAGATATGATAGAAAAAAATAAACCTAAAGGAGCAATTTCCCATACATTTTATACTCTGCAGCTGGTATAACAAACCTTTGGAAACACATTAAGGAGAAATTATAAACATCTATATTTGCTTTAAAGGGACAGTCAAGTCCAAAGAAAACATTCATGATTCAAATAGGGAATGTAATTTTAAACAACTTTCCAATTTTCTTTTATCACCAATTTTGCTTTTTTCTCTTGGTATTCTTAGTTGAAAGCTAAACCTAGGAGGTTCATATGCTAATTTCTTAGACCTTGAAGGCAGTCTCTAATCTAAATGTATTTTAACAGTTTTTCCGTACTAGAGAGTGTTAATTCATGTGTGTCAAGCTCATGCACGTGAATTTACTGAGGAGTGAGCACTGAAATGCAAGTCTGTCAAAAGAACTGAAATGAGGGGGCAATCTGCTGAGGTTTAGATACAAGGTAATTACAGAGGTAAAACGCGTATTATTATAACTGTGTTGGTTATGCAAAACTGGGGAATGGATAATTAAGGGATTATCTATCTTTTAAAACAACAACAATTCTGGTGTTGACTGTCCCTTTAAGTGCCAAATACATGTCTTGCACATCAAACACATTTGCACTATGGGACTTTTAGAATGACTTTAGAGCCATTTAGATCTGATTATGATGTGGGCATGTACTTTGAAGATGGGCTTCAAAGCCAGTTGGGTCTGATCTGAGGTCTGATCTGAGGTATAATATGGTTATAGGTCTTGTAAAGGAGGCTACAGTACAAGGGTTATGATCAAAGATCTTGAATTTTGAAATGGGGGTCTCAAATAAAATGAGCATATCTGGGGAAGGACATAGTTCTGTGAAGCCTTTGTGATTTTTTAGTCCACCACTGCTATACTCAGAATGAAAAGAAAAAATGATTTGAAATAATAGTCTGACTATTTTTTATTATTTGTATAGCAATGTATGTAACAAAGCAAATTTAAAAAATAATTTTGGTTTACTGAAAGCAGTAAATATAGTTTCTGTTGTATGCATGAAATACTTTGTATATTATGTTGTCCTTTGGATCTAAAACAATGGAAAAATAATGTAAAAGCAATCATTTTGAAACATTTGTAAAATGTTTAACAATTTTATCTCTTTTTATATTGAATATTACTGAGTATGTCAGACACAGATATTTTTTTTATATATAATTAGTACTGTTAAATATAACTTTTGAATGAATGAGAAGATTTAGCTTATTTTTTCCTAAGATATGGTGAGTCCACGACATCATAAATTACTAGTGGGAATATCTCTCCTGTCCAGCATGAGGCATCAAATAGCACCACATCAAAGCTGATAAATACCACTCCCCTTCCCATAATCCCCAGTCATTCTCTTTGCTTCTGTCAATGGAGGCGGTGAAGTTTGGTGTCTGAAGAAATGAAATCCTTTATGGGGATAGTTTTCCCTGCAAGTAAGGATTTGGGTATAGCTGTAGTCCATGTCAATCTCTTACCTCACAGTAGTGGTGGCTTTTAAGTAGTTAGGAAGTTGTAAGGTGGTGCTTACTTTGTTTCCTAACATATTGCTGCGCTAAGTATAGAAAGCCATAGTTGGTTACTCTGTTCTTTCTTTTTTCCCACAGGTCTCTGTTAGGAGTTTGTGTCCTTTCATGCCTTGTGAGCTGTCTTCCTGTTGGACAGCTAGACTGCAGGTAAGTGCTTTTTTGTCTTCTAGGTTTAGGAGACTTTGCACTTTTAAAAACATTAATTATTTATTTTCTGCAGTTTTAAATTTATGTGATTTAGGAATCTTTTAAATAGGATTCAATAGGCAGTATGCAGGCACTATGTGTTTGAGATTTGAACTTTAAGACAGGGTGCTGTTAAATTTTAAATTTTGTACTACTTGTTTAGCTAGAACGCTACAATGTAAAGAAAAATTATTGCCTTATGAGCCTAATGTCTCTCAGGATGATGCTGTTCAGGCAGTGCCGCAGCCCTCTCCTCAAACATTCCAAACCTCTATGGCGTCACATGCAGTGCCCTGCGGATCCTCTCAACCTCCTGGTGGGGTATATTTGCGTGCAGATTTTGCTGCTCAGATATCTTCTGCGGTATCTGAAGCTTTATCTGTTTTTCCTGTTTTTTGGAAAACGCAAGAGGAAAACTAAACACTTAATAGATTGTAAAGTTCCTGTTTCAGCAGCTTCTACACCAGTTGATCCTCATCATAATTCTACGAAGGATGTTACCTCAGTTCCTTCTGAGGGTGAAATTTCTGATTCTGACAGTGTTAATATTTTGTCGGAAGTGGAAGAAGTAAGCTTTAGGTTTAAGCTTGAACACCTTCATGTTTTATTAAAAGACGTTTTGGCTACTTTGGATGATTCTGACTCTCCTGTTGTAGTTAATCCTAAAAAATCTAGTAAACCTAATATATTTTATGATGTCTCTTCCTCTACGGAAGTGTTTCCTGTTGAGCAGGGATTCTGTTTTCCCCGTCTTCAGTTTTTTTTTTTTATTATTTAAGGTTCCATATAAGGCATACAAAAATCAAAAGACAGCAAAGTACAAAGAACTAATTTACGATAAACATTGTAAGAAACTTGACTGAAATTATTATACAGGCAGTATGCCCAACAATGCACCAACCTCCTGAATAACATCCAAGGCCACTTTTGGACCTTAATCCTTAGAGCAGCTCTACAGGGGGTTATCTTGATCAAAGGAGACCACTCTTGGGTCCCATATCTGTAACCTCTTTTTTTTTTTTTTTTTTTTTTTTTTTTTTTTAAAGTTAACATCTATTTTAACAAAATCATAAAAACAACAACAACAAAAAAAAAAAAAAAGAAAAAAAAGAAAATAGTAATAATACTTGATAGTTATTTAAGCCCATAAGGGGGAGTTTAACTTGAGTGCGAGGCTCCATCTACAAAATATGAAAGTGAGATAGTTGTCGCTTGTGGGATGTTATTAGGGTACAGGTTCATGTCTGGAGAAGTAAGGCCAGCATAAGTGACATGGGTATTGTCACCAATAGGATACGTGGGGAAAGCTGACACATTGCATGTGAACTAAAAAGTAAAATATAGCCATTAGGAAATGTGAACACCCTGGCTTGTCTATATACTTATCCCAAGATTAGGCTGTTTAAAATAATTGATCTGCATAAACAGCTCTGATGTGGTGTGCCCTAAAAGGTATAGAAAAGTCTCAGTGAGCCCTGGTAACAATTGATGCAATAATATTTTAAACTGAATTACAAATCTAACTAAACTAGGCAGAAATTATTGGGAATTGTGAACAGATCAGTATCCTGGATAATCAATCCAGGTTTGATATTTTAACTATTTTCACTTGCAATGTAAGTGAAGTAAGCTGGCACATTATAGAGGGATAGTGGGATACTAAAAAGGAAAAGTACAAATGTTTACATTGACTGATCAAAACATAATTGATAGTGTACATATCCAAAAACTAGGTACATTAGGGTATTCAGTCCACATAAACAGTTCCAGAAATTTAGAGCCTAGATCAGTGGTTAACAACTAGGAACATACAGTGTATTAAGAGTTTCACCAACAGTTGAAACCTGCCACAAATAATTAGCAGAGAAGTATTGTACTCCATCAAGTTAAGATAGTCAGAACCGCATCATCTCTATCTCTTTGTGTATAGTGATAATCTGAGATATTAGGAAGTGATAGCACGTCTAAATAAACAAAAGGGAGTTCTATTTTCATGTCACCAGAAGCATCCGTATGTTAACCCAGGATGAGTGTTTAAGCATAAACATAGATTGCCTTATCGAGCCAGGGGCATCAGAGACTCCAGTTCAAGTGCAGCACCGACAGAATTGCCACCCCGACACCTGTAGGTTAGAAGCTATAGGTTTAGCCCACTCCTGCTCTGCTGAAGGATCTAGCTGACAACTGCAATGTAAGTCTTTGTGGTAGGTCTAAAGGCACCCAGCAGCGGCAATCTCCGGTCGCCATCTTGAAACCTTTGTGTGAAGGGGGAATCTGAACCTTCAAGAGCATCCAGTCGACCAACGTGTGAGACAGATATTTCTCTGCTCCCATGAGCTTGTGTAACCAAGGTGGTTGTAGAGCTCTTTGTATGATTTTTGCAGGCGCGTTTGCATTCTGCTGTTTCTTTGCACCTGGCTCCTGGTCCGGATTCGCCATTGCCGGCGCCGCTCCTGTCAGTGTTGCAAGTGCGCCCGCTTGTTCCTGTGCAACACTCTCCATAAGTCCCTGAGGGGAAGCATTCTCCACACGAGTGAGAGCTTTTTCCTGAACCTCCGTAGCCAGAGCCTTAAACTGAGCCTCCTTGTAGTTTGCTGCTTTGTTTTCTATAAGGCGCAAAAAGTGTTCATTTAGATTAGGTCCCGCTCGAGAATGGCATATTCAGACTCCATCCTATTTATGTTTCTCTCTGTAGTTTCCCCCTTACTGATTCATGCAGAATGACAGTGGTTTAACACTGCTATACCCCGTTTACCGGGGGGGGGGGGGGTGTTGAGACCTCTCCTGGAAAGGGCTGCTGCAGGCCTCAACCCTCTGAATCGGCAAGATGATGCAGTTTCACAATAAACTTGATATCACTCAGCTGTGCTCAGTCTCCCGAAGAACAGACTTAAGGTTTTAGGGATAATGGTAAAGAAATGCTGCTGATAAATAGCGAATTTTAACAGCAGCCTGCACGCAGCTTCCAATATTCCATCCATTCAAGATGCTGCCCAGAGACACACCCCCATCTTCAGTTTTTAAGAAGACGTTTCCTATTGCTGATTCCATAAAGGATTCTTGGCGCACGGTGCCCAAAGTAGAAGGGGCTGTTTCTTCTCTGGCTAAGAGAACTACAATCCCTATAGAGGATAGTTGCTCTTTTAAGGATCCAATGGATAAAAAGCTGGAGGTATATTTGAAGAAGATGTATGTGCATCAGGGTCTTCAATGGCAACCTGTCGTTTGTATTGCCACAGTGACAAGTGCAGCATCTTAATGGTGCAATGCTTTATCTGAATCTATATTAGAGGAGACTTTGTTGGAGGAAATTCAGTATAGGATTAAGGCTCTTAAGCTAGCCAATTCCTTTATTTCTGATGCTAATATGCAAGTTATTAAATTGGGGGCCACGCTGTCTGGTTTCTCTGTCTTGGCTCGCAGGGCTTTGTAGCTTAAGTCTTGGTCAGCTGATGTTTCCTCCAAGTCTAAGCTTTTGGTGCTTCCTTACAAGGGTAAGACTTTGTTTGGGCCTGGATTGGCATAAATAATATCTGATATTAGGGGTGGAAAAGGATCTTTTCTACCGCAAGACAAAAAGATTACATTTAAGGGACGTCAAAGTAATTTTCATTCCTTTCATAATTTCAAAGGTTTCTCCTCTGCTTCCAAAAAGGAACAATCCAAGTCATCTTGGAGACCCTGTCAGTCCTGGAGCAAGGGAAAACAATCTAAGAAACCTTCAGCTGAGTCTAAATCAGACTTTTAGCAGACTTTCCCTGTTTTTACGGGAGTGGTTACGAAATATCCCAGATCTATGGGCTGTGGGCATTATTTCTCAGGGTTACAAATAGAATTCAATTTTCTCCCTCCCAGGGGCAGGTTTCACCTCTCAAGGTTATCTGCAGATCGGGTAAAAAGAGAGGCATTCTTGAACTGCATTCAGGATCTTTTCTCTGATTGTTTCAGTTCCAGTAAAGGAACAGGGTATAGGATTCTATTCAAATCTATTTGTAGTTCCCAAGAAAGAGGGAACTTTTCATCCCATTTTAGACCTAAAATGTCTCAACAGGTTTCTCAGGGTGTTGTCCTTCAAAATGGAGACCATTCGGTCCATTTTTCCTTTGGTTCAGGAAGGTCAGTTCGTGATGACCATAGACCTAAAGGACACTTATCTTCATGTTCTTATTCACAGGGATCATCACAAATGTATGCGATTCGCTTTTCTAGACAAACACTTTCATTTTGTGGCTCTTCCGTTTGGCCTTGCCACAGCTCCCAGAATTTTCTCAAAAGTTCTAGGGGCTCTCTTGGCAGTGATCAGGTCTCAGGGAATTGCAGTGACACCTTACTTAGACAACATTCTGGTTTAGGCGCCATCTTTTTAACTAGCAAGCTCCCATACAGAGATCTTGTTATCTTTTCTACGTTCCCACGGATGAAAAGTGAATCTGGGAAAGAGTTCCCTTGTTCCAGCTAGAAGGGTGGTGTTCTTAGGGACTATAATAGATTCCCTATCTATGAAGCTTTTTCTGACGGAGGTCAGGAAATCCAAAATTCTCTCTGCTTGCCTTTCTCTTCAATCTACTCTTCGGCCATCTGTAGCCCAATGTATGGAAGTAATTGGTTTGGTGGTCGCTTCCATGGACATCATTCCTTTTGCTCGATTCCATTTGAGAACTCTGCAATTATGCATGCACAAGCAATGGAACAGAAACCATTTGGATCTGTCCCAGAGGATAGATCCAGATGTGTTAACAAGAGACTCTCTTCCGTGGTGTTTTTCTCAGGAACATCTGTCTCAGGGCACATGCTTCTGGAGACCTTCTTGGGTGATTGTGACCACGGATGCCAGCCTGTTAGGTTGGGGAGCAGTCTGGGACTTGTTAAAGGTGCAGGGATTATGGACTCGGGAGGATTCTGCTCTTCCCATAAACATATTGGAGTTGAGAGCGATTTACAATTCTCTGATAACTTGGCCTCAGTTGGCTTTAGCCCGATTTATCAGATTTCAGTCGGACAATATCACCTCTATGGCTTACATCAACCACCAGGGAGGAACTCAGAGTTCCTTAGCCATGAGGTTGGTGGCTTGGATTATTCAGTGGGCGGAAGTTCACAATTGTTGTCTATCTGCAATCCACATTGCTGGAGTGGACAATTGAGAAGCGGATTTTCTGAGCAGACAGACTTTTCATCTCAGGGAATGGGCTCTCCATCCGGAGGTGTTCTCCAGGTTAACCCTCAAATGGGGGATGCCGGAGTTGGATCCAATGGCGTCTCGGCAGAATGCCAAGCTTCCAAGGTACGGTTCAAGGTCAAGAGATCCGCAGGCAGCTCTGACAGATGCTCTGGCGGTGCCTTGGAAGTTTGGTCTAGTTTATCTGCTTCCTCCGTTTGCTCTTCTTCCACAAGTCATTGCTTGTATCAAACAGGAGAGAGCATTGGTAATTCTAATAGCGCCTGCATGGCCTCGCAGGATCTAGTATGCAGACCTAGTGAACATGTCATCTCTGCCTCATTGAAGGCTGCCTCTGAGGAAGGACCTTCTAACTCAGGGTCCTTTCTTCCATCCAAATCTCGTTTCTCTGAAACTGACTGCTTGGAGATTGAACGCTTAGTTTTGTCTAAACATGGTTTTTCTGAATCAGTCATTGAGACCATGATTCAAGCTTGCAAGCTTGTTACTCAGAAGATTTACCATAAGGTATGGCATAAATACCTTTATTGGTGTGAATCTAAGGGCTACCCTTGGAGTAGGGTTAGGATTCCTAGAATTTTGTCTTTTTTCCAGGAAGGTCTGGCGAAGGGGTTGTCAGTCAGTACTCTGAAAGGTCAGATTTCTGCTTTATCTATTCTATTGCATAAGCATTTGGCAGTCGTGCCAGATGTTCAATCTTTTTGTCAGGCTTTGGTCAGAATCAATCCTGTGTTTAAGTCGATTACTCCTTGGAGTCTTAAACTTGTTCTTAATGTTTTGCAGCATGCTCCGTTTGTGCCAATGCAATCCATAGATGTTAAATTGTTATCTTGGAAGGTTTTGTTTCTTGTTGCCAACTCTTCTGTGAGGAGAGTTTCGGAACCCTCGGCTTTGCAGTATGATTCTCCTTACCTTATCTTTCATGCGGATAAGGTGGTCTTACGTACTAGGTTGGTTTTTCTTCCTAAAGTGGTTTCGGTTAGGAATATTAATCTGGAAATTGTTGTTCCATCTCTCTGTCCCAATCCTTCTTCTCATAATGAGCGTCTGTTGCACAACTTGGATGTAGTGCGTGCTTTAAAATTCTATTTACAGGCGACTAAGGATTTTCGCCAGTCTTCTGCCCTTTTTGATTGTTTCTCAGGAAAGTGTAAGGGTCAGAAGGCTAATAACAATTTAACATCTATGCATTGCATTGGCACAAACGGAGCATGCTGCAAAACATTAAGAACAAGTTTAAGACTCCACTACTTCTCTTTCCTTTTGGTTGAGAAGTATGATTTGTTTTGCTTATGATACTGCTGGACAGCAGCCTCTGAGAGAGTTACAGCTCATTCCACTAGGGCTGTCTCATCTTCTTAAGCTTTCAAAAAAGAAGCTTCTGTGGAACAGATTTGCAAAGCTGCAACTTGGTTCTCTCTGCACACTTGTTCTAAATTTTATAAATTTGATACTTTTGCCTCAGCTGATGGTTATTCAAGCGAGGTGCCTTCTCTTTAGGTCCACCTGTCTTTTTTTCTCCCTAATCATCCGTGTAATCTAGCTTGGGTATTGGTTCCCACTAGTAATTGATGACGTTGTGGAATCACCATATCTTAGGAAAGAAAACATAATTTATGCTTACCTGATAAATGTATTTATTTATGGTGAGTCCACGACCCCACCCTTATATTTAAGACAGTTATTTTTGACTAAACCTCAGGCACCTCTACACCTTTTTTATTATTCCTTTTTCCATTTCCCCGAATGACTGGGGATTATGGGAAGGGGAGTGGTATTTAACAGCTTTGCTGTGGTGCTCTTTGCCACCTCCTGCTGGACAGGAGAGATATTCCCACTAGTAATTGATGACGTTGTGGACTCACTATATCCGGAAAGAAAGAAATTTACCAGGTAAGCATAAATTATGTTTTTTTACAGGTTTTTTCTGATACAAACTATGATAATCAAAACATTTTTTTAAATGGAAAAGGGATAGGAGAATATTTAGATACAGCTACAGCCAAAATGAGTGAGTCAATTATCATTTGATTGGAAAAATAATCTTACAATGTATTGCTAGCTTGGTAACATTCTGGGCCTTAGGATCAGAACTAATTAGCCTTAGCACTATTTTTTTAATACAAGTATGGGTAAAATACAATCTAAAATGCCTTAATACAAGTAACATATAAAAAGTAATGAAATACTTACGTTCTGTATTACCAAGGACTTTTTTACACTTCTCATTTTCTATCTTAGCTTTGCCATCAACACCTTCAGCCTTCACACTTAAATCAAGATTAAATCCCAGGCAATTAGAGATATCCGTGGTGGTAATCTCTGTAAAGGTGTACAGACAGAAAGCATTGATTACATGGATGGTAATAAACTTCAAATTATTTTTTGTATTATTATTATGTATTTGCATATTAATAATAACTAGTATTTATATAGCGCCTTTCTCCCAGTGGGACTCAAAGCGCTTTTTCAGCGCTCACAATTAACCAAATCAGCAGCTGAATAGTAATAGTTGTTATTATTACCCAATTTTAATGGTACTCATTTTTATCGACCTCGGAAGGATGAAGGGCTGAGTCAGCCCTGCCAGGATTTAAACTTGTGACCTTGGATCTTTCAAACAGGCTTTTTTGTAGTCAGAGTATTTACCAACTGAGCTATCTCATACATACAAATTATTTTGATGAAGATTTGTCTAATATTTTACAGTGTAACATAATTTTTTATGTATTTGTCTGTTTTAACCTAAACAATAACAGATAGCAAATGTTTTTTAGTTTCACATTTGTATAAACTTCAATCAAAAGGAATACAATATTTGTATAAATCAACGAGCATTTACATGTTGGAACCTCAGTTTTTCTTTATACAGTATATTGCTTTGCTGAGGACAATTAAAGTTAAGGCTGTGTGGAATATAGGATTGTTAAAATAAGTATCTAACAGGGTTTCCACATAGTCTTGTTTGCACACTCTCTTTAAAGGGACAGTCAAGTCCAAAATAAACTTTCATGATTCAAATAGGGCATGTAATTTTAAACAACTTTCCAATTTTCTTTTATCACTAATTTTGCTTTGTACCTTTGGTAATCTTAGTTGAAAGCTAAACCTAGGAGGTTCATATGCTAATTTCTTAGACCTTGAAGGCCGCCTCTAAGCTGAATGCATTTTTTGGTTTTTCACCACTAGAGGGCGTCAGTTCATGTGTTTCATATACATAACATTGAGCTCACGCACGTGAAGTTACCTAGGAGTGAGGGCTGATTAGCTAAAATTAACTGAAATAAAGGGGCAGTTTGCAGAGACATAGATACAAAATAATTACAGAGGTAAAATGTGTATTATTATAACAACAAAAATTCTGTTGCAGACTGTCCCTTTAATTGCCTGTCTGTAATTGTCCTGAGCAGAAGAGATAGATAAGAGAAAACCTAAGTTTCAACACTGTGGTGCGCATTATTTTATAGAAACTAAAGTACTTTATAGAAACTAAAGTACTTTATAGAAATTAAAGTACTTTATAGAAACTAAAGTACTTTATCGAAACCAAAGTATTTATAGAAACTAAAACTTTACACTTAAATTATAAGTATAAATGATAAACATACATCTAAATACTATTTTCATGCTACTTTTAATAAGTTATTATGGGCAGGGCTACAAGTGGAGCGCTACCAATTGGCGCTTATAAAATTATAAATGTGCCCCAAATGCACCCAAAATACAGTGGTGTGTACTTTATTAAAAAAAAAAATTGTAGCATTTTTATTTGTAATAAAATAACTGCACCAGGCAGTATTTTGGGAGTAAAGTTGGCAGAAGTGGGGTGTTAGAACATAATGGCACTGAAAAGTGCCTTTACATTGTGGTCTATGGGAACTATTGCCTAGATTTAGAGTTTTGCGGCCAAAGGGGTGCGTTAGCTACGCATGTTTTTTTTCCCCCGCACCTTTTAAATAACGCTGGTATTTAGAGTTCTCTGAAGGGCTGCGTTAGGCTCCAAAAAGGGAGCGTAGAGGCATATTTACCGCCACTTCAACTCTCAATACCAGCGTTGCTTACGGTAGCGGCTAGCTGGAAAAACGTGCTCGTGCACGATTCCCCCATAGGAAACAATGGGGCAGTTTGGGCTGAAAAAAAACCCAAACACCTGCAAAAAAGCAGCGTTAAGCTCCCAACGCAGCCCCATTGTTTCCTATTGGGAAACACTTTCTAAGTCTGCACCTAACATCCTAACATGTACCCCGAGTCTAAACACCCCTAACCTTACACTTATTAACCCCTAATCTGCTGCCCCCGCTATCGCTGACCCCTGCATTTTATTATTAACCCCTAATCTGCCGATCCGGACACCGCCGCAACCTACATTATACCTATGTACCCCTAATCTGCTGCCCCCAACATCGCCAACACCTATATTATATTTATTAACCCCTAATCTGCCGCCCCAACATCGCCGCTACTTTACCTACACTTATTAACCCCTAATCTGCCGACCGGACCTCGCCGCCACTATAATAAATGTATTAACCCCTAAACCGCCGCACTCCCGCCTCAAAAACCCTATAATAAATAGTATTAACCCCTAATCTGCCCTCCCTAACATCGGCGACACCTAACTTCAAGTATTAACCCCTAATATGCCGACCGGACCTCGCCGCTACTCTAATAAATGTGTTAACCCCTAAAGCTAAGTCTAACCCTAACCCTAACACCCCCCTAAGTTAAATATAATTTTAATCTAACAAAATAAATTAAATCTTATTAACTAAAGTATTCCTATTTAAAGCTAAATACTTACCTGTAAAATAAACCCTAATATAGCTACAATATAACGAATAATTATATAACGGGAGTGAGGCGGTTTAGGGGTTAATACATTTATTAGAGTAGCGGTGAGGTCCGGTCGGCAGATTAGGGGTTAATAAGTGTAGGTAAGGTAGCGGCGACGTTGGGGGGGGGCAGATTAGGGGTTAATAAATATTATGTAGGTGTCGGCGATGTTAGGGGCAGCATATTAGGGGTACATAGGGATAATGTAGGTGGCGGTGGTGTGCGGTCGGCAGATTAGGGGTTAAAAATTTTTATTAGAATGGCGGCGATGTGGGGGAACTCGGTTTAGGGGTACATAGGTAGTTTATGGGTGTTAGTGTACTTTAGAGCACAGTAGTTAAGAGCTTTATAAACCTGACTTTTTTCTGCGGCTGGAGTCTTGTCGGTAGAGGGTGTACCGCTCACTTCAGCCAAGACTCTAAATACCAGCGTTAGGAAGATCCCATTGAAAAGATAGGATACGCAATTGGTGTAATGGGATCTGCGGTATGGAAAAGTCGCGGCTTGGAAGTGAGCGTTAGACCCTTTCCTGACTGACTCTAAATACCAGCGGGCGGTAAAAAGCAACGTTAGGACCCCTTAACGCTGCTTTTGACGGCTACCGCAGAACTCTAAATCTAGGCGTTAGGGTGCTTAGATTAGGTGTAATTAGTTTAAAATTCTTGTAATATTTTTTTATTTTCTGTAATTTAGTGTTTGTTTTTGTAATTTAGTTTAGTTTATTTAATTGTATTTAATGGTAGGTATTGGTAGCTAATTTATTTAATTAATTTAATGATAGTGTAACTTAGGTTAGGATTTATTTTACAGGTAATTTTGTAATTATTTTAACTAGGTAGCTATTAAATAGTTATTAACTATTTAATAGCTATTGTATCTAGTTAAAATAAATACAAAGTTGCCTGTAAAATAAATATAAATCCTAAAATAGCTACAATGTAATTATTCGTTATATTGTAGCTATATTAGGGTTTATTTTACAGGTAAGTATTTAGTTTTAAATAGGAATACTTTAGTTAATAAGAGTTAATTTATTTCGTTAGATTAAAATTATATTTAATTTAGGGGGGTGTTAGGGTTAGGGTTAGACTTAGCTTTAGGGGTTAATACATTTATTATAGTAGCAGCAAGGTCCGGTCGGCAGATTAGGGGTTAATACTTGAAGTTAGGTAGCGGAAACATGGCGGGGGCAGATTAGGGGTTAATAAATATTATGTAGGTGTCGGCGATGTTAGGGGCAGCAGATTAGGGGTTCATAGGGATAATGTAGGTGGCGGGGGGGGTCCGGAGTGGCAGATTAGGGGTTCATTTTGTAGTGCAGGTGTCAGCGATAGTGGGGGCGGCAGATTAGGGGTTAATAAGTGTAAGGTTAGGGGTGTTTAGACTCGGGGTTCATGTTAGGGTGTTAGGTGCAGACTTAGAAAGTGTTTCCCCATAGGAAACAATGGGGCTGCGTTGGGAGCTTAACGCTGCTTTTTTGCAGGTGTTAGAAGCAGCGGTAGGAAAAAAAGCTGCGTTAGCTAAGCAGGTCTTTACCGACAAAACTCTAAATCTAGCCGTAATAAAATAAAAAAAAACAAAATAATAAAAGTCCCTACCCTATTCTACATTACAAAGTAATCAGCTCTTTTAACAGCCCTTAAAAGGGCTTTTTGCGGGGCATGCCCCAAAGTAATCAGCTCTTTTGCCTGTAAAAAAAAATACAACCCCCCCTCAACATTAAAACCCACCACCCACATACCCCTACTCTAACCCACCCAAACCCCCCCTTAAATAAACCTAACACTACCCCCCAGAAGATCTCCCTACCTTGAGTCGTCTTCACCCAGCCGGGCCGAAGTCTTCATCCGATGGGGCAGAAGAGGACATCCAGACCGGCAGAAGTCTTCATCCTATCCGGGCAGAAGAGGACATCCGGACCGGCAGACATCTTCATCCAAGCGGCATCTTCTATCTTCATCCATCCGGAGCGGAGCCATCCTCTTCAACCGACACCTACTCGCCGAATGAAGGTTCCTTTAAATGACGTCATCCAAGATGGCTGATAGAAGATGCCGTCTGGATGAAGACTTCTGCCCGTCTGGAGTTCCTCTTCTGCCCGGCTTGGATGAAGACTTCTGCCCGTCTGGTTGACCACTTCGCCCAGCTTCGTTGAGGACTTTGGCCCGGTTGGGTGAAGATGTCTCAAGGTAGGGTGATCTTCAAGGGGTTAGTGTTTTTTTAAGGGCGTATTGGGTGGGTTTTAGAGTAGGGTTGGTTGTCTGGGTGGTGGGTTTTAATGTTGGGGATGGTATTGTACTTTTTTCAGGTAAAAGAGCTGATTATTTTGGGGCAATGCCCCGCAAAAAGCCCTTTTAAGGGCTATTTGTAATTTAGTGTAGGGTAGGGCTTTTTTTATTTTGGGGGGCTTTTTAATTTTGTTAGGCGGATTAGATTAGGTTTAATTAGTTTAAAAATCTTGTAATTATTTTATTATTTTTTGTAATTTAGTGTTTGTTTGTTTTTGTACTTTAGATAATTTTATTTAATTGTAGTTAATTAATTTAATTATAGTGTAGTGTTAGGTGTAATTGTAACTTAGGTTAGGTTTTATTTTACAGGTACTTTTGTATTTATTTTAACTAGGTAGTTATTAAATAGTTAATAACTATATAATAACTATTGTAGCTAGTTAAAATAAATACAAAGTTGCCTATAAAATAAAAATAAATCCTATGTAGTTATAGTGTAGCTATCTTAGGGTTTATTTTATAGGTAAGTATTTAGTTTTAAATAGGAATAATTTATTTCGATTTATTTAAATTATATTTAAGTTAGGGGGTGTTAGGGTTAGTGTTAGACTTGGGTTTAGGGGTTAATACATTTAATATAGTAGTGGCGGTGTAGGGGGGCAGATTAGGGGTTAATAATTATAATGTAGGTGGTGGTGGGCTCCGGTAGCGGCGGTTTAGGGGTTAAACACTTTATTTTGTTGCGGTGGGGTCCGGGAGCAGTGGTTAGAGGTTAAACACTTTATTTAGTTGCGGTGGGGTCCGGGAGCGGCGGTTTAGGGGTTAATAAGTATAATGTAGGTGGCGGCAGTGTAGGGGGGGCAGATTAGGGGTTAATAATATAATGTAGGTGGTGGCGGTGTAGGGGGGGCAGATTAGGGGTGTTTAGACTCGGGGTACATGTTAGGGTGTTAGGTGTAGACATTAACATAGGAATCAATGGGATATCGGGCAGCAGCTAACATAAGCTTTCGCTGCTTTCAGACTCCCATTGATTCCTATGGTATCCGCGGCCTCCAGGGTGGCGGATTGAAAACCAGGTACGCTGGGCCGGAAAAGTGCTGAGCATGCCTGCTAGTTATTTCATAACTAGCAAAAGTAGTCAGATAGTGCCGAACTTGGATTCGGAACATCTGGAGTGACGTAAGCATCGATTTGTGTTGGACTGAGTCCGGTGGATCATATGTTATGTCACTAAATTCTACTTTTGCTGGTCTGTAGGGTTTGATAACTAAGGCGAATCAGGCTCGCCACAAATACGCTGTGGAATTCCAGCGCATTTACGGTTGACAGCTTGATAAATAGATGCCAAACTCTCATATAACACACACACAAGACACCACAAACTCTCATATAACACACACACACAAGACACCACACAAACTCTCATATAACACACACACACCGACAACACACACACTCTCATATAACACACAGAGACACCACACTCATACAATATACACACACACCACACACTCTCGTAAAACACACATACCACACACTCTTATATAACACACACACAACACTCTCATAAATACACAAACACTTTCATATAACACATACACACTCTCAAAAAACACACACAGACACCACACACTCTCATACAATAAACACACCACCCACTCTCGTAAAATCTATCTATCTATCTATTGGGTTCTTTTAAAGCACGGCTATTCACCCGTAAGGGTCTCAAGGTGCTGAGGGTTGCAGTTCAGTCGAAGATCCAGGTCTTGAGGTCCTTTCTGAACTTAGTTAGGGCGGTAGCTTGTCTGAGGTGCAGCGGGAGGGTGTTCCAAGTCTTGGCAGCCAGGTGAGAGAAGGATCTGCCTCCCGCTGTGGTTTTTCTGATGCGGGGGATGACAGCAAGGGCTTGGTCGGCCGATCGAAGTTGTCTGGCAGGGGTGTAGAAGGTAACGCGGTGGTTCAAGTATTCGGGACAGATGTTGTGAAGGGCCTTGAATGCGTGGGTGAGAAGCTTGAAGGTTATTCTTTTGTTGATGGGGAGCCAGTGCAGGTCCTGCAGGTATTTGGTGATGTGGCATTGACAAGGGATGTCAAGGATTAGTCTGGCCGAGGAGTTCTGGATGCGCTGTAGTCTCTTTTGGAGCTTGATGGTGGTGACGGCATAGAGTGCGTTACCATAGTCCAGTCGGATGCTGACAAGGGTGTGAGTGACAGTCTTCCTGGTCTCGGTTTGGATCCATTTGAAGATCTTTCGTGGCAGGTGAAGTGTGTGGAAGCATGCAGAAGAGACGGCATTGATTTGCCGGTCCATGGAAAGCGATGAGTCCAGGATGATGCCTAGATTTCGTGCATGGTCGGTTGGGGTTGGAGGGTGTCCGAGGGCTGTGGGCCACCAGGAGTTATTCCAAGCGGATGTGGTGGGACCGAGGAGGAGGACTTCGGTCTTGTCTGCGTTCAGCTTTAGGCAGTTGTAGTTCATCCAGGTGGCGACTGCTGTCAGCCCTTCATGGACACACATACCACACACTCTCATACAATACACACACTTTCATATAACACCCACACACTCTCATACAATACACACACCACACACTCTCATAAAAAACACATACCACACACTCTCATACAACACACACACACTCATAAATGCACACACTTTCATATAACACAGATATAATGATATATCAACATCATTGTCTCTGATATCTTTGGAGGTTCTGTAGTATTAACACATATATACTGATTAAACTATTATGCAGAGTACTACTGTGCTGAGTTGTTTTGGAGCTTTTAAATGCTGGTCACATTTAGGCCCTACTGTAGGCAATTTTTCAGTGATAAACCCACACATAGGGGTTGATTTATCAAAGGCTTTCGCCAGCCTTTGAGTTCCTACAGCTGCAGGTTCTTATGGCTGCAGGTTCTCACAAGAGAACCTGCTCACCGTATTTAACAAGCAGCGGTCATCAGAGCGCTGCTTTCCTAACCTTTCACCACCTCTAAAGTGGCAAAATTCAATCTCTGCGGTCTAATCTGACCGGGGAGATTGACAGCTCCTGTCCATGCGTGATTGGCTGTGTGCGGGCAGGGGGCGGGATTGCACTCGAGCGCAAAATAGCGCTCGTGTGTAATGGTAAATTCCTCCAGGGAAATTCGCCACGCCAGAGGCGAGCTGCGGTGCACAGGGGCGCGTAAATGTGCCCCTGTCTGTCTCAGCTTTAGAAATCTAGCCCATACTATCTTTTGTTGTTGCGTTTTTTCAGCAGACCAAGCAGAAACAAAATATATCATTATTTTATGTATATATCATGAAAATTTTAAAACAAAAAACCTAGAGAAAAAATGATTATTTATTAAAATTTTAATAAACAAAGATGCAAACATTGGAGTATAAGGCCTAGATTTGGAGTTTGGCGGTAGATGGGCTGTTAACGCTACGCGGGCTTTTTTCTGGCCGCACCATAAAATTAACTCTGGTATCGAGAGTCCCAAAAAATGCTGCGTTAGGCTCCAAAAAAGGAGCGTAGAGCATTTTTACCGCAAATGCAACTCTCGATACCAGAGTTGCTTACGGACGCGGCCAGCCTCAAAAACGTGCTCGTGCACGATTCTCCCATAGGAAACAATGAGGCTGTTTGAGCTGAAAAAAAACCTAACACCTGCAAAAAAGCAGCGTTCAGCTCCTAACGCAGCCCCATTGTTTCCTATGGGGAAACACTTCCTATGTCTGCACCTAACACTCTAACATGTACCCCGAGTCTAAACACCCCTACCCTTACACTTATTAACCCCTAATCTGCCGCCCCCGCTATCGCTGACCCCTGCATTATATTATTAACCCCTAATCTTCCACTCCGTAAACCGCCGCAACTTACATTATCCCTATGTACCCCTAATCTGCTGCCCCTAACACCGCCGACCCCTATATTATATTTATTAACCCCTAACCTGCCCCCCACAACGTCGCCGCCAGCTACTTACAATAATTAACCCCTAATCTGCCGAGCGGACCTGAGCGCTACTATAATAAAGTTATTAACCCCTAATCCGCCTCACTTACCCTATCATAAATAGTATTAACCCCTAATCTGCCCTCCCTAACATCGCCGACACCTAACTTCAATTATTAACCCCTAATCTGACGACCGGAGCTCATCGCTACTATAATAAATGGATTAACCCCTAAAGCTAAGTCTAACCCTAACACTAACACCCCCCTAACTTAAATATAATTTAAATCTAACAAAATTAATTAACTCTTATTAAATAAATTATTCCTATTTAAAGCTAAATACTTACCTGTAAAATACATCCTAATATAGCTACAATATAAATTATAATTATATTGTAGCTATTTTAGGATTAATATTTATTTTACAGGGAACTTGGTAATTATTTTAACCAGGTACAATAGCTATTAAATAGTTAAGAACTATTTAATAGTTACCTAGTTAAAATAATAACAAAATTACCTGTAAAATAAATCCTAACCTAAGTTATAATTAAACCTAACACTACCCTATCAATAAATGAATTAAATCAAATACCTACAATTACCTACAATTAACCTAACACTACACTATCAATAAATAAATTAAATACAATTGCTACAAATAACTACAATTACATAAACTAACTAAAGTACAAAAAATAAAAAAGAACTAAGTTACAAAAAATAAAAAAATATTTACAAACATAAGAAAAATATTACAACAATTTTAAACTAATTACACCTACTCTAAGCCCCCTAATAAAATAACAAAGACCCCCAAAATAAAAAAATGCCCTACCCTATTCTAAATTAATAGAGTTAAAAGCTCTTTTACCTTACCAGCCCTGAACAGGGCCCTTTGCGGGGCATGCCCCAAGAAAATCAGCTCTTTTGCCTGTAAAAAAAAAAATACAATACCCCCCCCAACATTACAACCCACCACCCACATACCCCTAATCTAACCCAAACCCCCCTTAAATAAACCTAACACTAAGCCCCTGAAGATCTTCCTACCTTGTCTTCACCATCCAGGTATCACCGATCCGTCCTGGCATCCGGTGCTGAAGAGGTCCAGAAGAGGCTCCAAAGTCTTCCTCCTATCCGGCAAGAAGAGGACATCCGGACCGGCAAACATCTTCTCCAAGCGGCATCTTCGATCTTCTTCCATCCGGTGCGGAGCGGGTCCATCTTGAAGCAGCCGACGCGGATCCATCCTCTTCTTCCGGCGATCCAATCAGCCAATCAGATTGAGCTCGCATTCTATTGGCTGATCGGAACAGCCAATAGAATGCAAGCTCAATCTGATTGGCTGATTGGATCAGCCAATAGGATTGAACTTGATTCTGATTGGCTGATTCCATCAGCCAATCAGAATATTCCTACCTTAATTCCGATTGGCTGATAGAATCCTATCAGCCAATCGGAATTCGAGGGACGCCATCTTGGATGACGTCCCTTAAAGGAACCGTCATTCGTCGGGAGATGCCGGAAGAAGAGGATGGACCCGCGTCGGCTGCTTCAAGATGGACCCGCTCCGCACCGGATGGAAGAAGATCGAAGATGCCGCTTGGAGAAGATGTTTGCCGGTCCGGATGTCCTCTTCTTGCCGGATAGGAGGAAGACTTTGGAGCCTCTTCTGGACCTCTTCAGCACCGGATGCCAGGACGGATCGGTGATACCTGGATGGTGAAGACACGGTAGGAAGATCTTCAGGGGCTTAGTGTTAGGTTTATTTAAGGGGGGTTTGGGTTAGATTAGGGGTATGTGGGGTGGTGGGTTGTAATGTTGGGGGGGGTATTGTATGTGTTTTTTTTACAGGCAAAAGAGCTAAATTCTTTGGGGCATGCCCCGCAAAGGGCCCTGTTCAGGGCTGGTAAGGTAAAAGAGCTTTTAACTCTATTAATTTAGAATAGGGTAGGGCATTTTTTTATTTTGGGGGTCTTTGTTATTTTATTAGGGGGCTTAGAGTAGGTGTAATTAGTTTAAAATTGTTGTAATATTTTTCTTATGTTTGTAAATATTTTTTTATTTTTTGTAACTTAGTTCTTTTTTATTTTTTGTACTTTAGTTAGTTTATGTAATTGTAGTTATTTGTAGCAATTGTATTTAATTTATTTATTGATAGTGTAGTGTTAGGTTAATTGTAGGTAATTGTAGGTATTTGATTTAATTAATTTATTGATAGGGTAGTGTTAGGTTTAATTATAACTTAGGTTAGGATTTATTTTACAGGTAATTTTGTTATTATTTTAACTAGGTAACTATTAAATAGTTCTTAACTATTTAATAGCTATTGTACCTGGTTAAAATAATTACCAAGTTCCCTGTAAAATAAATATTAATCCTAAAATAGCTACAATATAATTATAATTTATATTGTAGCTATATTAGGATGTATTTTACAGGTAAGTATTTAGCTTTAACCCCTTAGTGACCAGAGCACTTTTCCATTTTCTGTCCGTTTGGGACCAAGGCTATTTTTACATTTTTGCGGTGTTTGTGTTTAGCTGTAATTTTCTTCTTACTCATTTACTGTACCCACACATATTATATACCGTTTTTCTCGCCATTAAATGGAATTTCTAAAGATACCATTATTTTCATCATATCTTATAATTTACTATTAAAAAAATGATAAAATATGAGGAAAAATGGAAAAAAACACACTTTTTCTAACTTTGACCCCCAAAATCTGTTACATATCTAAAACCACCAAAAAACACCCATGCTAAATAGTTTCTAAATTTTGTCCTGAGTTTAGAAATACCCAATGTTTACATGTTCTTTGCTTTTTTTGCAAGTTATAGGGCCATAAATACAAGTAGCACTTTGCTATTTCCAAACCATTTTTTTCCAAAATTAGCGCTAGTTACATTAGAACACTGATATCTTTCAGGAATACCTGAATATCCCTTGACATTTATATATTTTTTTTTAGTAGACATCCCAAAGTATTGATCTAGGCCAATTTTGGTATATTTCATGCCACCATTTCACCGCCAAATGCGATCAAATACAAAAAATTGTTCACTTTTTCACAAATTTTTTCACAAACTTTAGGTTTCTCACTGAAATTATTTACAAACAACTTGTGCAATTATGGCATAAATGGTTGTAAATTCTTCTCTGGGATCCCCTTTGTTCAGAAATAGCACACATATATGGCTTTGGCGTTGCTTTTTGGTAATTAGAAGGCCGCTAAATGCCACTGCGCACCACAAGTGTATCATGCCCAGCAGTTAAGGGGTTAATTAGGGAGCTTTTAGGGAGCTTGTAGGGTTAATTTTAGCTTTAGTGTAGTGTAGTAGACAACCCCAAGTATTGATCTAGGCACATTTTGGTATATTTCATGCCACCATTTCACCGCCAAATGCGATCAAATTAAAAAAAACGTAAAATTTTTCACAATTTTAGGTTTCTCACTGAAATCATTTACAAACAGCTTGTGCAATTATGGCACAAATGGTTGTAAATGCTTGTCTGGGATCCCCCTTTGTTCAGAAATAGCAGACATATATGACTTTGGCGTTGCTTTCTGGTAATTAGAAGGCCACTAAATCCTGTTGCGCCTCACACGTGTATTATGGCTAGCAGTGAAAGGGTTAATTAGGGAGTTTGTAGTGAGCTTGCAGGGTTAATTTTAGCTTTAGTGTAGAGATCAGCCTCCCATCTGACACATCCCACCCCCTGATCCCTCCCAAACAGCTCCCTTCCCTCCCCCACCCCACAATTGTCCCCGCCATCTTAAGTACTGGCAGAAAGTCTGCCAGTACTA